>NC_142471.1:96527500-96802500 GCF_049115385.1 Moschus berezovskii | reverse complement strand
GAGTCCAGAGCCCTCCCTCCAAGTTGAGTCCACACAGGGTCTTCCGGCAGAGACTGGATGGGTCCCCAGCCCTGGGCAGTGGGTGGGCAGGCGGGGATTCCTGTCTTTCTGGGGAAGCAGCCGGCCTCTCAGATGGGGTGGGGCAGGTGTACCTTTTCCACTAGCTCCTGATTTCTCCTAAACAGCGCTTGCTTCTCTTCAATCCACTTCATATCCTTGAAAAGGAAATTGAAGCCGAGAAATAAATGCTTTGAAGGATACAGCTGTGATTTACATCACGGTTCAGCAGGACAGAGGATGTGATGAAAGGACTCAACATCCAGCTTCCGAAGTAACCGAGAGTGGAGCGCCGGTCCCGTGGCTGATGAAAACCCAGGTTCACCTGTTTTCTTGGAGGGTCTCAAATAGAAGTGGATGGCACCCAGGCTTGTGTGAGCCAAGGCCAGGCACCCGCATGGATGTCACAGGTCCAGGGGACCCTGACACAGAGCCAGTGGGAGCCAGGGGTAGAGCTGGCATGGAGAGGACAGGTGTGGTCCTGGGTGACTGCGGGGGCCTCTGCACTGGATTCGGGGCCTTGGGCACTCCGGTAAGGCTGTGGCAGCGAGGCGGGGCAGTCACTCAGGTTCTTGCCCTGTCCGTCCGGCTGTGCACCGGGCAGTCGACACCCCAGGGCCTCTGTGGGTCTGCACTGCACTCGGCTGTGAGTCAGGCTGTCTCTCCCCTGCACCCTCTCAGCCCCCATAGACATCCTCCAGCCTCGTCTTGTGTCTGGACCATCCACAGGTCAGGGGCTGCTCAGAGACCATGGACGGAGGCCCTTCCCTGGGATCTGAGGAGCCCAGAGGTGCTGGCAGTCCCAGGGACTGAAGGGCGTGGTAACAAAGCCCTGGGACCTGGGCTCCCGGCCCTGAGCGAGGAGGCGGACGGGACCTCCGGTCAAGCCCAGAGAGGCGTGGTCAGGAGAATTCGTGCCTCGTTCCGGGCTTACTGTGGAATTCTTCCAAATACACGTTGCTTCCGCTTTTGAATCTTTTACTGAGGTGTGATACGTACCCAGCAGAGGGAGCTGGGGAGCCAGTCTTCAATGTGCAGACGCAGAGTCCTCACCCGCGTGCACACCCGCAGACTGCCGCCCTCACTGGGGGCACGGCGGTCCAGGGGCCCCGGGACCCAGGCCCGCGCGCTCACCTGCCCCTGCTCGGCCAGGGCCTTCTCCAGGTCCTCAATCCGCGCCTGCGCCCTCTGCACGTCCACCTGCAGCTGCTCACGGGTCTGTAGGATGGGAGGAGACATACATCAAACTTTCCCTAAGAGCCGGGCGGCCCCCTCAGATCTGACTTCCAGGACACTGTCTGCCAGCAAGGAATGCTCTGGAATAAAGGGAGAAATTGGAGGCTTAGCGACTTCGCTTAGATTACAGGGGATGGTCTGTGGGTTCATTGGGGGGATTATTTTGGGAAATCCTCATTTATAGGATGAAAGAGGAGGCTTGAGCGGCTGGGTGCTGGCCGGAGGGGGTTGGCTTAGTCCCTGGGACAGCAAAGACCAGGACACACATAGCGGGCGACGGAGCACAGCCAGGCACCGCCCCCAGGCACCGCCCTCCCCTTCTGGAGCCTCTGGCCCCCCTGGGTTCATCTCCTTTTCCGGACTTCGCTTTCCCTTTCTTCCCCAGAGCCCGTCCTCCTTTAGAAGGCCCGGGTTCCCTGTTGCATGAACGTCCCCTGTCCAGCCCGCCTGTCCTCTACGGGCTCCTCCCTCCCTGGAGTTCACCTGCTGTCACAGGGGCAGGGCCGCAGGGCCCTTCATCTTGATGGGTGCCCTGGCTCCCTGGGAATGGCTTTCAGGGCAAATGGACAAGAGCAGTGGGGCTGCCAGGCACAGGCTGTGAGATGCCTCAACTTGGGAGGGCAGGGCACCCCGCCCTGGGCCCATCCCCTGCCAGGTGACCGCCAGAGCAGCATCCCCGGGGCCTGACCGTGACCGCGGGAGAGGAGGGCCCAGCCTGGAAGGCACACGTGTCCCTGTTGAGGCCGGGGGGCAAGCGGGGAGCACGGCAGAAGCCGGAACGTCGTGGAGTGGAAGTCAGTTAGACCTTAACTTCTCGCTCTGCGTCCAGCGTCCCTCCGACCTGCTCCTGCAGCAACGCGTAGGCCCTCTGCAGGGCCTGGTACTCCATGGTCAGCTGGCGGAACCGCAGCTCTGTCTCCTCCTTGGCCATGCCCTGGAGAGGCGCATGGAGACACGGCGTCAGCCACGCCTCTGCCCGGGAACCACCCGGGAGACAGGCCCTGACCCCTGGGGTGAATGGCTGAGCTGACTGCTCGGGTGAGCCTCTCGGGCCAGCAGCTGGGGCCAGGGACTCAGCTGGGGCCCACCTGCCATGGCCCTGACCCTGCACCCTGGGTGCTGGGGCCCACCCGCTGCTGGGCGGTTCAGACTCCCTGCTTGAGAGGGTGGGAGCACTCTGTACCACTCTGCAGAGGGGGCCCAGGACAGTGATGTGAAGCAGACAGGGGTGTGTGTGTGAAGGCGGGACAGGAACAGCCAGGCAGGCCTGTTCTGAAGCCCCGTGGGAGGTTACCTCCTCCAGGTCGTCGTCTGGGGTGCACGGGGTCTGGTCTGTCCTGTCTGTTTGGTAAGAGATGGAAGAACCGTCGGACTCCAGAGAAGCCTCTTCATCATATCCAAAGAAGGTCTCCACGACAACCGGCTTCTGACCAAAAGGGACTGTGTTACTCCAAACCCAGACCATTGGCTGGCTGAGCTGCCAGCTCCATGGGGGCCTCCTCTGCTGCCCAGCCGTGGGGTCAACTGCCTGGCTGCCCCCCAGTGCACTCAGGTGTCTATCCTGGACTGCCCCCAGCACTGCTCAGGCCTCCAACCTCGACCAAGGCCTCCACTACCTTACCTGGGCTGGTAGAGGGCAGAGTGGGACATGGACCTCCTAACGGCCTTTCTAGGGGCCAGACAAGCCTGTATTTGTGCCTAAGAGTATCTACCGGCCTGTTGAGGATCACTGTTGATTGTTCCAAAACCAAACCAAAAAACATATTTTATAAAAAAGCAAGTTAGATCCTTTGGGAATATTCTGGGAATGTCTCCCAAATCTCATTTAGTAAAAATTACAGGTTTATCAAAAACGACTGTGCCTCAAAGAAACACCCCAGGTCTATCAAGTTCCCAAAGGGTGCAGGTCTGCCGGGGAAGGACACAGGGAGGCTGCCTGAAGTCCTGGCTGGATGCGGCGCTAGCGGCGGGAGGGCCAGGCCCGTGGCTAACTCCTCTTCCCCATCAATCCTATCATGAACCCACATCTCCTGTTGTAAATTTAAAGGAAACCAGGTTGGGTTTTTTAATTTAAAGTATAAAGAGTACTCGCTCTGGGTCATGTTTTGGTTACTTTATAATAACAATTTTTAGAAGTAAGGAAACTATTTTCTCTTCACCTCTGAAGGAAGAGGTTCTTTCCTGTTAAACGACTTTTTAAAAATACACATTTCGTGTACTCGTTTACCTTGGGGAGTTTCGCCATTTTCTTTCTTTGTTTCCGATATCTTAAAAGCTTATCACGTTCCTGCAAGAACCAGTTGAGATTTTTTGAGTCGTTGATGGGCTCTGCCAGGTTTAAATGCACAGGTTAGTATTTCCGGGTCATCATCTGAGTGGACGGGGTGGTCTCAGGACCAGCCGGTGGTCCGCAGTGTTGACCAGCTCAGGGCAGTTTACTCTGAGAGTTTGGATGGTGCATCTTCCCAGGCTGGGCAGGAACAGGAACGGAGGCCTGAGTGTCTCTGATCTCACTGTCTGGGGCTTCCTCCCCATCTGGGGTGGGGACCCTGCGGGGCAGGGGGTTGAGGGGCACACACTGAAATAGAAATTTGAGAAGGACGGAGGGCCCAGTCCTCTCCACTCGCCCGGAGTGAACCTCTACAGGGTGACGTCCACACGGTGGAGACAGGCCTGTTCTCTCCAGAGCGCTAGGCTGCGTTTGTGGGACCATGTAGGAGCCGGCCAGGCCGTGGGGGCTGAGTGTCCTGGGGTGGGAGGGGGACCCAGTTCTGAACCAGAAATACCACCTGGGACACTGGCCGTTTCCCTGGCATCTGTGCAACCCTAACACGTGGGCTCTTTCGGTTACCACGGCCAAGTTTCTGGGCAGGCAGCACTTTGACCATGGAACCACCCCCGCCCGGGTGTGCGGCTCCTTCCAGGTGCACCAGGAGGAACCATAGGCGCAGGGTCCCCGAGAAGTGGGCGAGGCTGTAGGCGGGGACGTTGCGGGGTGGGCGGGGCTGTAGGCAGGGATGTTGAGGGTGGGCGGGGCTTTGGGCGGGACGGTGCGGGTGGGCGGGGCTGTAGGCGGGGATGGGGATAGAGGGGCGGGGCTGTGGGCGGACACAGTGAGGGAGGGCGGGGCTGTAGGCGGGGACGGTGCGGGTGGGCGGGGACTGTGGGGTGGGCGGGGCTGTAGGCGGGGACGATGCGGGGTGGGCGGGGATGTGGGCGGGGCCGGTGCGGGTGGGCGGGGCTGTAGGCGGGGACAGTGCGGGTGGGCGGGGACTGTGTGGGGTGGGCGGGGCTGTAGGCGGGGGACAGTGCGGGTGGGCGGGGCTGTGGGCGGGACGGTGCGGGTGGGCGGGGCTGTGGGCGGGGATGGGGATCGAGGGGCGGGGCTGTGGGGGCGGTGCGGGGTGGGTGGGGCCGTGGGCGGGGACGGTGCGGGTGGGCGGGGACGGTGAGGGAAGTTGCGGGGATATAGGATCGGCGTTGAGCGCAGTGGGAGGGATGTAGGTGAGATGCTGAGGGCACTTACTAACACGCTCTTCACGTAGCCAGCGGTCTCCAGGGTCTGGAAGAGAGGAGGCACCTTGGAGACTTAGGGGCACAGACCTTGCTCGCTCAAGCCCCAGGGTCCCGCTGGCCCCCAGTCTCTCCGCTTCCCTATGCAGATTCCCGCGGCTCTGATCAGACCCTTCCCTGAGAGGGCGCGCCGCCTTCCCTGGGCTTGCTCCTTCCTCCCTAGGCTGACGCCACGAGGTGCAGAGCCGTCAGAGGCAGGGGTGGGGGTGCATTTGTAACCAGGGTGCTTTCGTTTTCCTCTTCCCCTCGTGTATTCCTATTATTGAGGGGATGGAGGATCACTGGCCATTGAAGGGACCAGAGCACTGACCTCAGGTCCCGTCGGAAGGCTGGGTGGCCAGAGCCCATCCTGACCACTGGGCGGGAAGTGACAGAGAGCTCCGCTGCTGTCCTCTCCTCAGGCCCCCCACCACCACCCCCGCCACCACCAAGGGCACAGAACGACCCAAGCAGCTGGTTCTGAACTGGTCTGACCTTGGAGTCGGTCTGGGTCCCACAGAGGACTAGGAGGTGCCCTAATGAGGGTAACTGGACAGGGGTCTGAGGAAGGGCTATTGGGAAAGCTGTGCTGAGGGTGGAGGATGCAGGGAGAGGGGGACGTAGATGGAGGCTGGGTCCCCAGAAAGACATCCCACACCCCATCCCCAGACCTGGGGCTGTGGCCTTGTTTGGAAATGGGGCCTATGCAATGTGGCTAGGTTACGGATCTTGAGAGGAGACCATCCTGGGTGGGGATGGGCGGTGCCCAGAGAAGAGAGGGAGCTGGGAAGATGGCTGAGATCAAAGGAACGTGATTGGCGGCCATCGGAAGCTTCCTGTCCTCCCCAGCACCCCTGGCTCCATCCTGACTCTGGATCCTGCCTCCAACGCTATGATAGGCCCGGGGTGGACACAGGCAGTGTTGCTGCTCTGAGAGCCCCAGTCCTGAAGGTGAGGAAGGGGAGGGATTTGGAAGGGCAGGAGCCAACCCCTGGGGAGAGACTCAACCGGTGTCCTGGGTGCCGGGTGCCCTGTGGGCATTAGAGCGGGGCGGGTCCGAGGGCGGGGCCAGCAGGTGGGGTGGCGCCCAGCAGTCACCTTGGAGAGCTCGTCTATGAGGTGCTGCTGCTCAACAATCTGCACCTTCAGGAAGTCCACCTCCCGCTCGTCCTGACTCTGATCCAGGTCGTTCAAGGAACTGGGTCTCCGTATGATCCCCGCTCTCTGCCTCTGCAAACCAGACAGACCACACGACATATGGAGTGAGGGGCCCAACCGCTGAAGGGCAGCTGGGGTCTCCTCACCCCCCTGCCTGTACCTCAGAAGCCCTGTCACTGGTCACCCCCGGGCCTCCCTGTCGGCGAGCTCCCAGCCCCACAGACGCCCATGAGACCAAAGACTTGATCTTGCCATCAGACCTCGCGTAGAAGAGGCTAGTTACACAAGAGTGGGCTCCTTACCATCTCTATGTTCTCCTGGGTGACAAATTTTAACTTGTTTTCCATCCGACGTAAACTGTGGGACAGATCTTCGTTCTTCCGAGTAAGGCGTTTGTTTTTGTCCAGCAATGGCTTGTACTGACTTTCAGCTTCCCTTACACGCTTTAACTGAAAGATGAGATTAGTTATATATTATGATGTTTAAAAGCATCAGACAGAACCAGCAGCCTCCAAACAGAGGTGGTAAAGCAGGCAGAACAAGCCTTGTGTCCCATGGAGGTCAGCGGTCTGGCACTGCACTCTGTTCTGCTCGAAAGAGCTACGGGGAAACAGCCCAGTCCATGAGGCTTCCGCCACCTGGGAGGGCTCATGTCCCAGCAGACAGGTCACTGGGAATCTCTGTGGCCATAAGGACTGACGGTGAGGGCGCCACTAGCAGGCGAGGTCCTCACACGTCTCTGACGACACACAGAACAGAGACACATGCCCCAGTGACACAGGGCAGGGATCAGCCAACCAGTGCCTCAGCATGTGTCTGGCCCCCTACCTGATGTTGTTAATAAAGTTTTATTGGAAATGCCCTGTCACCATCACTCTTCTTTTCCATGGGAATCTTTGGAAGTGGATGCCCCAGCTCCCCCTCCACAGCAGACACAGGCCTGCAGAATTCAGAGGCCCAAGGCCACCCACCAGCTCGTTCCGTTCCTCCGACAGCAGGGCATTACGGTCCTCGAGTTTCCGGATGATCGCGCTCAGCTCCGCAATCTTAAGTTGGAAACGCCGAGCATCCTTTTCATCCAACTGCTGTTCCTGAAACAAAAATCAACTGCAAATAACTGTTCGCAGACACAGACAGAAAAGCCATGGCGAGTCCCAGCACACCACGGAAACCGAGGCACTGCTGTGCCACGGTGGCCCGTGGGTCTGACAGCTGCACTGTGGGCTGCGCGCTGGGGACAGTGCAGGAGCAGGACTGTCCAGAGCACGCAGACGCGGGGGCGGGGGCGTGCGGATGCAGATGCCACAGGTGGGCGCGACGCTGGGAAAGCCCGAGAAGCCAGCACCCTGCTTCACATGGCCGCTGCCGGCTGCAGCTTTCAAGGTAGGGGTGCTGCCCTACACTGTAGCGGGGGCCTCACTTTCCTCCTATTATAATGTGAGCCCAGGAAATTATGTTCAGCTTAAGACTTTCGAAAGTGGGATTCCCAGGAAGAGTGGTCCCTCAAATTGAGTTTCTAAAAGGTCACTTTGGGAGCCACTAGAACTTACTAAAGAAAAAATCAATGAAAATATTTTGATCTGGTTTCAGAATCTCTTGAGTTAATGGGATCTGTCGGGTGCCAGAGCTGGTTTTAACACAGTTAAGCCATTTCTATAACAAGACTGTAAAATGTCATGCTCCATTCTTGAACAATCACTGTCCTAGGGCTGGCTCGGCTCAAACGCAGCTCTGTCCTCAAAGCAAACAGACGCGAGTCCGGGAAGGACCGGGGGACATGTCCTCATTCAGCAGGTGCAGGAGAGGCGGGGGACTAACTCGGAAGGACTGTGTGGAGGGTCCGTGGAATGTAGACCCCTTCCAGACTCCCGGGACCCCGCAGAGGGCTCTGAATGAGGAGCGGTGAGAGGGGATGGGTGGGGTCACAGCCCCGCGTGGTCACGCAGCCCGAGGCGTGGACAGTGGCGTGGTCACAAGGAAAGCGGGTGCCGGGCAGCTGCTCACGAGCACAGAAACCACAGGGGAGGGTCAGGGCCAGCGGAGGGCAAAGCCCGCATGCGGTGATGGAGCTGCCGGGCCACCTCCCCCGGCATTAAGGGAGGGCCCGTTAGCCGCCTGGGGCTGGCGGCGGAGGCGGGCTCAACTGGAAGCCTGAAGCTCGAGGCCCGTGGGAGGGACCAGGGGAGGCAAGGCCAGTGCTGCGCTGCGGCAGCAAGGAGGGAAGAGTGAGAAGTCTCTGGGCCCTTTCAGCCGAGCCGGAGAAGCCGAGGGTCCCCCTGGCCTGTGGGCTGCAGACCGGGCAGAGTCCCCAGGGCTTGGGCTCGGGACTCCCCAGGGAGCTGCCCACGGGACCAGGAGCCGCGTGTGGGGCAGTCTGGACTCTGGGTCGGCCAGGCGAGCGTGGGAGGTGCTTACAGGGCTTCCCGAGTGGTCTGAGGCGTCTCCTGCACCGCTTGCGTGAGGAAGCTCCCGCCTGGGGCTGCCCGGGTGCCGGTCGGTCTCTTTGACCTGGGACAGCTGCTCGTCTAGAGCCTCTTTTTGGAGCTGGAGTCTCTGAGCATGCCCGGCTTGAACCCCTAACTCTCTCTCCAGCACGAAGACTGCTCTGTCTTTAAATTTTATCTCCTCCATCTACAAGGAGAACAGAACACAATCACACACGCAGGCAGGTAAGATGCAGTTACCATAGAGACAGGCAGAGTGACTTGCACAATCATCAGGAGGGACCCTGGCTGAGCAGCCCTGCCAGCCTCTCGGGCTCTGAGACCCGAAGCAAAGCCTGGACTGAGAGCCGCATGCCCCCACCCAGGCCACTCATGACTCCGCAGCTCTGACCAGGTGAGGCTGGTTGAGGCCGCCTTCCTGGACACTGCACACCCCTGCCCAGTCTCCCGGGCTCCTGGCAGGACTCCCCTCTCCCAGCTGGCCTGCAGGGGCTCATTGGCCAGCGGGGTCCACAGAGGCCACCTCTCCCTCCTGCCTTCTGCTGAGTGTTGGGCGGAGCAGAGCCGCCCTGGGTTCCCCACACCCTGTCAACAGGATGAGTGAAGTTCGTGTTAAAACAGGCACCTGTGGATGTGGACGAAAAGGAGCTGTGGGCCCCGAAGCCCTCGTGGCCTCTGTCTCTCTGCTCTGCGGACGCCCGGCCTGGGAAGGCTGGATGGTGCGTGGGGCAATACACATGGCCTCTTGCACTGGCCTCTCCTGGCTCCGAGGTGTGGATGGAAGGCAGGGTTCTGCCCGACTGCAGGCAGAGCTACATTTTAAATCCAGCTTCCTTTAAGCTAAGCCTTGGGTTGGGGGGTGGTCCCTGAACCAGCAGGATCCAGACTGGCAGGGGACTGGGGTGCTCAGGGCGTCGGGTGGTAGTGGGGGGTCCACTGCCCCTTCCACTCTCCCTAACGCGCTCAAGCTCCTGACAGCATCTGGCCCTTCCAGACACAGCTGCCCCTGCCTCCAGGCCTCTCCCGGAGGCCCATTCCAGAGGCCATGGGGGTGTCCTTGAGTGAAGGGCAGGCTGGTACCCTGGAGGAGGAGCAGGCAGAACGGCCCCCACGCCACCTGTTCTTTAGAGAGACAGGCCCTGGTGCTGGGGATGTCCAAACGGCACCAGATTTACAAGAGGACTCGATTTAAGACACATTCCACACAGCAAAGCAGGGCAGTCTGCGCTGCTGCTTTGCTTGTTGTGCAGGGTTTGAATAAGTTAATAAATCAGCCATCTGCTGAAGTCAGCTTGGAACAAAGAGTCGCCATGTCTAATTGGCCAGATCACAGAATTCACGGGCAAGTGATGAGCCGAGCAGAGGAAAAGAAACCCTCAGCTGCTAAACACCGATTGCCTGGAGCAGAGGGCAAAGTGGAGAGAGGAAGCCTGGTCAGTTAGCAGAAACCAACAGCCTGGTGAAAACACGGCCCCGTTAACACGCGGCTGGTCTCACATTTAGCCCCTTGCACAGACACCTTGGAAACATCTCTGTTCCTTCATCAGGAAGCATGAGAGCAAGGGTCTCCACACACAGTCCCTCTCAAATCAGTGATTTCAGCAGACGGTTTAGACCAGAAAGCTGACTTCCAGGAGAAGTCATCACACACGCCACGTAACGTGGTCAAGTCAGACGTGGAGCTCCGTGATCCGCCCACAATGAGAATGTGCGCTGGCTTCCCCCGAGGGCAGGGCTGGATCTCTGAGGATGAAAATGCCTCTGAGATCAGTGTCCGCAGGGGCCTCCTGCTCAGCGTCTCATTGCGTCTGAACGCTGAGGGTCTCAACCTGGGGCACGCTCCCGCATCTTCCGGTCCTGCTCTTTGGACTCAGTGGCCTGTCTGTGCAGGAGGCGCGCGGGGGTGCATGGCGGGGCCAGCCAGCTGAGGGGGGATGCGCTTTGCCACGTGGGGCCCCCACCTCACTCTGGGGGCTGCTTCCAGCTGGGGGCGCAAATTCAAACCCAGGTAACGGGACGGCTGAGGAAGGCTCAGCGGGCAGCCTGCCACTGAGGGCTGTAACCCTGCACGCGTGTCCCCCTTCCTGCAGGTTTTCCTGCTGCGCGCAGCCCGGGCTGTGGAGTCCTGGAGGGCGGGGCTGCAGAGAGTGGGGGCCACGCCCCGTCCCTGCTTGTGTCACCACCCACACCACGTCCACACCCAGTGGACCCCGCCCTCCCCGGAGCCCAGGACGAGGGCTTTCAAAGCTGACACGGAGTCATCAGGACCAGTCAGTTGGCCCCAGCCGCCTGCCCTCACCTGCCCCGCAGCAGCGCTTCCAGTTGGCCTCTGTGTCCACTCATGCCCCCACCCCCGGCCCCACCACACAGCCAGAGGATCAGATCTCACCACTCCCATGCATCCCCAGGTACCAAGGGCAAGATTCAGAGTCCTTGCTGGAGGCCGCCCGATTCCACAGGGGCTGCCTGGCACCCCCAGCCCCACTCCCTGCTGTGTGGGTATGAAAACCTGGGGGTCCCTGGGACAATGGGTCCCGAGAGAAGGGGTGCAGGAGGATGCCGAGGCAGGAGCGCTGTTCTTGCCGGGGGGAGAGGGTGCCCTTCTCAGACCGTCACACCAGCCCCAGCACGGAGCGGGCTCAGACCAGGTGCAGAGAAGCAGAGCCGCGGGGGAGCCTGGCACCCACACTTACGAGCACCAGGTGGCTGTGACACGCACTGACATGGTCTAACACCGCCCCCTGAGCTGAGGCCCCCTCCAGCTCCTACGCCCCACGACGCCCATCAGGGGTCACCATCAAGCCCAGTGTGGCAGCACCCCCCGGGGACCCCCCCTCCCTAGCTCTGGACTGGTGAGCACATACCTGCCCCGGGAGGACTGCGCCCAGAGAGCGAACAAACAGCGGAGTGTGAGGCAGTGCCTGGTTTTGCCTGTCCTTCTTGGGTTTATAGGAGTTTTAGCAGCTGTCTGAGCTGGTATTTTGGTGAGTGCCCAACAGACATCCCCTCCTGATTCCAGAATGACACAGCTCAAAAGTGCCTGAATCTGCTCCTGGGCTGAGAGTCCCGCCCTCTCCCCGCCCGCGGCAGGCAGCCTGGTCCTCAGAGCGGGTTAGAAGCCTGGTGCGGGCAGGACGCAGGGCACGTGCCTAAGCTCGGCGAGGAAGTCAGAGCGGACGGCTGCTCAGCTTCCACTTTGATAGGAACCATTCCCTACCCCGGACCGAGCTCTCCAGGGACACCATGCAGCTGTCCAGGGCCACCTGAGGGTCCAGACCCCACTTCTGTAAAGTCCAGGGAGCCTGGCAGCAGAGTCGTGGGGGCCTCGAGAACACCAGGTGTGGCCTCACCTGGGGTGTCACCTCCTAAGGTCCCCCGGGCACTCTGATGGGAGCCCCCAGGGAGAAGCCCCAGGAAGTCTCTTCTGCAGGAGGGGCCAGCTTGCAGCCCAGCGGGTCTCCCGGGTTCTGTCTGGGTGTGCCAGCCAGCTACCCATCCCCACCCTCCACGCAGCTTCTGTTTGAGACCTCCGTGCCCTCACCTCCAGCCAGCACCCAGCGTCCTGGGGTCAAAACAGGGACCTAATTGTCCACAGCTGGCCTGGCTCTGCCCAGTCATCTCACTCCTGCCCATGTCCGGCCCTGCGGGGGCTCAGCCTCAACCTCACCAGGGCCAGCCCTCTGTCTGCTGGCTCTGGGATGTGGCCACAGATGACCACAGCCTCTCCCTCGGACCCTGTGAGCTGACCTCGGAAGACCCCAAACAGGCCAGAACCCCAGGGCGAGAGCCAGAGCAGCTCAGATGAGCAGGCGGGACCCAGCCCTAAACGCCAGCCACGCTGCTGCCTGAGAGCCTCCTGCTTTTGGCCACTTGGGGGTTGTCACGTTCTTTGCAAAGTGGCTGCTGCGTGTCTGGCCCCTCCCTGCCCGGCCAGCTGCCAGCACAGCTGTCCAGGAGGGCTCCCTGCCCCCATGTGCAGGAATTCAGCCCCGGGTTTGCTACCAGCAGCTCTCCGGGCAGAGCCCCTGTGCCTGGGGTGAGGGCCGCACATGGACATGGAGGCCTAGACCTCCCTTCACACTCCTTGGCTTCCCGGTCACCACGCTCCGTCCTTGGGCTGGGCCACAGCAGGGCCCCCGGGCTCCCCCTTACTCAGCTGCAGCCCTGCACGAGCATTAGGTGCTGCAAGGCTGCTCCCGGCCTGCAAGTGCCATCACACGCTGGGTTCTGAGTCCAGTGCTGGGCAGTGCCTGGGACGGGGAGGAGGGGGCCGTGTGTCCCACAGGCCTGTGCTCCACGGAGCACCAGTTGAGCCCTGACATCCCAGAGTCACGGGACCTCCTCCCAGGCCCAGGGAAATCGTCACCACCTCCCGGGAGGGCCCATGCCATAGCCCGGGAACTAGCAACTTTTGGTTTGATGGTTGGAAGGAACTGCGATTATCAAACATCGTCCGAGGCAGTCACAGCCAGGTCTCTGCACAGGAGCCCCCGATGCTGCTGGCACGGTCACCCCCAGAGAGGAGCCAGTGGGCCTCACTGCGCGGCCGTCGTCCTCGGGTTTGGGCCACGCCCCTCCTCTGTCCCTAACCCCTGACCCCTGCTGGCCCCGCACGGTGGCTCGGAGGGGACCCTGCCCCTGCACAGCCCCCAGCCCGCTCCCCCTCCAGGCCAAGCCTGACCCAGGCTGGCCTCTGGACCACATCGTCCACCTGCCACTCCTGCCCCCACTCCCCCCATTTCCAACCCCCTCTCTGAAAGTTCCCCAGCGTCCCCGTTCCAGCCGAGACCGCCCCATATCCCCAGAGTCACCCCAGATGTGTTTGCATGGTGGGGCGAGGTGTCGACCTGAATTCACAGCCAGGGCCAGGCCCACCAGCAGAAGCCCGGACAGGAGGCTGAGCAGGTGCTAGGCCTCCCTCGGCTGAGAAGAGGGGGCTTCGCGGCGGCAGCACCGCAGTGAAGAAAGGGTCCCAGTGGGGAGGCTCGGGCCCAGCCAGGGCTCACAGGGGGCGGGAGCTGGTGCTCACTGTGACCCCCGTTCCCTGAGCTTCTCCTGTGTGCTGGGCATGCGGCTGAGACTTCACGTGTGTGTTTCATTATTTGCTGACATTGCACAAAAACAGCTAATTGATTTATACTGATATATAAGGAAGCTGTTAGCGGAGTAGATTCTGAGTTCTCATCATAAGGAAAATTCTTTTATAATTTTTTTTTTTGTTTCTGTCGTCTCTGCCTGACCTGATGGATGCTAACTGGTTGTTGTTCTGTCACTGTCACTTCCCACTCTGTGCGACCCCACGGACTGCAGCACGCCAGGCCTCCCTGTCCATCACCAACTTCCAGAGCTTGCTCAAACTCATATCCATCGAGTCAGTGATGCCATCCAACCGTCTCATCCTCTGTCGTCCCCTTCTCCTCCTGCCCTCAATCTTTGCCAGCATCAGGGGCTTTTCAAACGAGTCAGCTCTTCGCATCAGGTGGCCAAAATATTGGCATTTCAGCTTCAACATCAGTCCTTCCAATGAATATTCAGGACTGATCTCCTTTAGGATGGACTGGTTGGATCTCCTTGCAGTCCAAGGGACTCTCAAGAGTCTTCCCCAACACCACAGTTCAAAAGCATCAGTTTTTCAGCGCTCAGCTTTCTCTATAGTCCAACTCTCACATCCATACACGACTACTGGAAAAACCATAGCTTTGACTAGATGGACTTTTTTGTTGGCAAAGTGATGTCTCTGCTTTTTAATATGCTAAGTTTGTCATAGCTTTTCTTCCAGGGAGCAAGTGCCTTTTAATTTCATGGCTCCAGACACCATCCACAGTGATTTTGGAGCCCAAGAAAATAAAATCAGTTACTTCACTTTTTCCCCATCTATTTGCCATGAAGGGATGGGACCAGAGGCCATAATTTTAGTTTTTGAATGCTGAGTTTTAAGCCAGATTTTTCATTCTCCTCTTTAACCCTCATCAAGAGGCTCTTTAGTTCCTCGTCACTTTCTTCCCTTAGAGTGGTGTTATCTGCATATCTGAGGTTGTTGATATTTCTCCCAGCAATTTTGATTCCAGCTTGTGATTCAGCCAGCCCAGCATTTCAGATGATGTCCTCTGCATATAAGTTAAATAAATAGGGCAACAATATATAGCTTTGTCATACTCTTTTCCCAATTTTGAACCAGTCTGTTGTTCCTTGTCCGGTTCTAACTGTTGCTTCTTGACCCACACACAGGTTTCTCAGGAGGCAGGTAAGGTGGTCTGGTATTCCCATCTCTTTAAGAATTTTCCACAGTTCGTTGTGATCCACACAGTTAAAGGCTTTAGCACAGTGAATGAGGCAGAAGCAGATGCTTTTCTGGAATCCCCTTGCTTTCTTTTTGATTCAGTGAAGGTTGACAGTTTGATCTCTGCCTCCTGTGCCTTTTTTAAGCTCAGCTGGTCCATCTGGAAGTTTTCGGTCATGTACTGCTGAAGCCTGGCTTGAAGGATTGTGAGCATGACCTTGCTAGCATGTGAAACGAGCACAGCTGTGTGGCAGTTTGAACATTCTTTGGCATCACCCTTCTTTGGGATTGGAAAGAAGGCTGACCTTTTCCAGTCCTGTGGACACAGCTGAGTTTTCCAAATTTGCTGACATTGCACAAAAACACAGCACCGATTTATACTGATATATATGAAAGCTGTTAACAGAGTAGATCCTATGAGTTCTTATCACAAGGAAAAGATGTTTAATTTTCTTTTGGCTTTTCTTGTTGCCTCTGCGTGAGCTGATGGATGCTAACTAAACTCAGGGAGGCAGCCACTTCACGCACAGGCTAGTTAGACCACCACGCTGCGTACACAGCGCACCTAAGCAGTGATGCAAGGCGACTGTGTCAATCATATCCCAGAAAAACTGGAGAAAGTACTGTGTGCCTTCTGTGGCGTGACTGGCCTTTGGGAACAGCGGCTGCGGCCGGCAGAGGCGGGGCTGGGGACGCTGGGCCGCGCCTCCCGGACTGGCCTCCAACAGCGACGCCTGGTGGAAGGGGCGGGAACTGCGGTGGAGCTGGACCTTCACCCAGTCCCCTGCCCACGGGGCTAAGAGGGACGCGGAGCTGTGGGCCTCCGGGCAGGGGTGGGGTCTCAGAAAAGAAGCACTAGTCTTCTTGCTGTCAGGAATGTATGTCACCAGTGATACACGAATAATGTGTGCGTGTGTGTGTGTGCTTAGTCACTCAGTTGTATCCAACTCTTTTGTGACCCCATGGGCTGTCGCCTGCAAGGCTCCTCTGTCCATGGGATTTTCCAGGCAGGAATACGGGAGTAGCTTGCCATTTCCTTCTCCAGGGGATCTTCCCGACCCAGGGATCGAACCTGGGTCTCCTGTACTGGCAGGTGGGTTCTTTACCATCTGAGCCGCCAGGGAAGCCCATATGTGTACGTGTGTGTGTGTGTGTGTGTGTTTGTGAAATATATACATATATATGTGTACACATGTACATGAAGTGATAACTAAAGTAGATTCCCCAAAGGATCATGGATTCGAAAGGGAATAACTGCGAAAGACTCTAAAATAAGCAAAACACAAAATTAGTTCTTTTTCTAGGAGCGCTGGAGCCTTGGAAGTCTATCCAATCCCACAGAGGTGAGTGCCTTCATCGGTGACTAGGCCATCCTATGACTCGGAGGAGGCAGGTGTTTACCTGGAGAAAACTGTTAGCAACACAAACACTTCCTCCAGGTCAGTTCAGTTCAGTCGTTCAGTCATGTCCGATTCTTTGTGACCCCATGGACTGCAGCACGTCAGGCCTCCCTGTCTATCACCAACTCCTGGAGTTTACTCAAACTCAAGTCCATTGAGTCGGTGATGCCAACCAACCACCTTATCTTCTGTTGTCCCCTTCTCCTCCTGCCTTCAATCTTTCCCAGCTTTAGGGTCTTTTCCAATGAGTCAGCTCTTCACATCAGGTGGCCAAAGTATTGGAGTTTCAGCTTCAGCATCAGTCCTTCCAATGAACACCCAGGACTGATCTCCTTTAGGATGGACTGGTTGGATCTCCTTGCAGTCCAAGGGACTCTCAAGAGTCTTCTCCAACACCACAGTTCAAAAGCATCAATTCTTCGGTGTTCAGCTTTCCTTATAGTCCAACTCTCACATCCATACATGACTACTGGAAAAACCATAGCCTTGACTAGACGGACCTTTGTTGGTAAAGTAATGTCTCTGCTTTTTAATATGCTGTCTAGGTTGGTCATAACTTTCCTTCCAAGGAGTAAGCGTCTTTTAATTTCATGGCTGCAATCACCATCAGCAGTGATTTTGGAGCCCCCAAAATAAAGTCAGCCACTGCTTCCACTGTTTCCCCATCTATTTGCTATGAAGTGATGGGCCCGGATGCCATGATCTTAGTTTTGTCAATGTTGAGCTTTAAGCCAATTTTTTCACTCTCCTCTTTCACTTTCACCAAGAGGCTCTTTAGTTCTTCTTCACTTTCTGCCATAAGGGTAGTGTCATCTGCATATCTGAGGTTATTGATATTTCTCCTGGCAATCTTGATTCCAGCTTGTGCTTCTTCCAGCCCAGCGTTTCTCATGATATACTCTGCATATAAGTTAAATAAGCAGGGTGACAGTATACAGCCTTGATGTACTCCTTTTCCTTTTTGGAACCAGTCTGTTGTTTCATGTCCAGTTCTAACTGTTGCTTCCTGACCTGCATACAGGTTTCTTAAGAGGCAGGTCAGGTGGTCTGGTATTCCCATCTCTTTTAGGATTTTCCACAGTCTATTGTGATCCACACAATCAAAGGCTTTGGCATAGTTAATAAAGCAGAAATAGATGTTTTTCTGGAATTATCTTGCTTTTTCGATGATCCAGCTGATGTTCGTGGCCTTGCAAAAGATCTTTGCCAGGTAGGGAACAGAAATCAATTCAGATCAAATCCTTGTTTGAATCAGTTGTAGCATTTACTTGTTTCTCATTAGTCACTGACTTAAATAAAAATTTTGACAAGTATTCAGTACATATTTTTACAATGATCATGATTATACCCTCTGTTAAAATTTGTCCTCTAACACTTAGCTATGATCCCAATAAAAATTTCAATGTTTTTTTGGGGAAAAATGATTCTGAGGTTTCCATGGAAGCCCGAAGGGCTGGGTCTTCAAGAAGAACACAATGGGAGGACTTGCTACTCAGAAATTCAGCTGATGGTAAGACTGGAGTAATTCCTATAAAATAGGCTTGAAATGGGACCGATGATGAAAAAACACCCTCTCACTTAAGAATACTTAACGCATGGCAGAGGACTGGGGGGCAAATGGCCTATTTAAGAGTTGTTATGCGACTTTCCTGGCTGTCCAGTGGTTAAAACTCAGGGCTTCCACCGCAGGGAGCATGGGTTTGGTCCTAGATTGGGGGTTAATGGGTGGGAACTGAGATTCTCCACGCCATGCTCCATGGCCAAAAAAAATTTAAAAAGAGTTGCTAGAACAACTGTATGTCCATATGGAAAAAAATATAACTGGGCCTCTGCCTTACATATATCACACATTCAGACTCACACACACACACTCACAGACACACACACACACTCACAGACACACACTCACAGACACACACACTCCTACACACTCACAGACACACACACTCCTACACACTCACAGACACACACACTCATACACACACAGGCACACACACTCACAGACACACACACTCATACACAACTTACAGGCACACACTCACAGACACACACACGCTCATACACACACAGTCACAGACACACACTCACACACACACAGACACACACATTCACAGACACACACACACACACACGCTGCCGCAGGGCAAAGACCTGTGCATGAGAGATGAAACTATAAATTTTTAAAAACATGGATCTTCATGCTTCAGAATAAAAGACTTTTTAAACAAGACACAATAAGCACAAACCCTAAAGGAAAAGCCAAACAAATCAAACTACTCTAGAATCTAAACCTTCAGCTCACAAAGGCGTCAACACTGAGGATACAAAAAGCCCACGGAGCAGGGGGGACACTTACTTGCATTTTGATGTAAATTTTAGAATGAGCTTGTCCCTGACTGCAGAGTAGCCCTCTGGGGTTCCCACAGGCCCTGCATTTACTCTTCATGCTGATTTGGGGAGAAGTGCCCCCCCAATGAGCCTGGTTCTCCAGTCCAGGGGCAGGGAGCACCACTCACTCGGCTCATCGCACCTGTGCTGGGCATCCATATTTTCAGTACACAAGCCTTGCACGCCTTTTGTTAAACTTATTCCCAAGTCTTTTATTGTATTTTTCATGCCATTATGGGTGGAATTGTTAAATTTTTCATTCTGGACTGTTTGTTGCTGGTGTATAAACTATGGCTGAGTTTCGCATACTGTTTCACAACCTTGCTGAACTCATTCAATAGTTCATTTGGGGGAATTCCTTAGAGTTTTCTACCTACAGAGTCATGTCACCCACAGAAGACGGTTTTACTTCTTCCTTTCCAATTTGTGTCTTTAATTTCTTTCTTTTGCCTTAGTGCCCTGACTTGAATCCCTCAGTGGAGAAAGACAAAAAAAAAAAAAAAGGTGAAAGGAAAAGTGTCCTCAAGAAAATGGCAGAATCTCTTCCAGTTCACCTTAAGGTAAAGCCCTTGTCACTCAAGGAAAGCCTCCAACGTGAGAGACAGCAGCTGGGATAAGGCAAAGCAAAAGAGGCTCTGAAGCTCAGACAGACAGGAGCGGATACGAGACGGCACAGCAGATGCAGGGGCCACATTGCTCACAGAAGAAACACAAGTGCTGTATTACTCTCAGGGAAATAAGATGATGCTACATCTATGAGTGAGAGGGGAGTGACCAAACTTCCAGAGAGCAAACATTTGGAGGATTGAATCATGAAGGCAGAAACAAAAATATTAAGCAGGAAAGTTAGATGAGAAAGTCAAGGGCATTTCCTAGAAAGCAGAACCGAAAGCCAAGGTTGAAGAGAAAAAGAAGAGAATCAGCGTATCAAGTCCAAGTCCCAACATCTGGCTAATGGGGCTTCTAGAAGGAAGAGCGGGAGAGGGAGGGGAAGGCAACAGAAGAATAAGGCTTTCCAGAGCTGAGAGCCACGGGTTTCCCGCTAGAGAGTGTTCCCGGCTGCCTGGTGAGGTGGGTGAACCAATGCTTACACTAAAGGCACGGCGACCTAAACTGTCAGAGAAGCTCCGAGCGCAGGGCCAGCATTCCGTAACTTGGGGAAGGGTGAGGAAGGGCCAGGGGTCAGAATATGGGACAGTTTCTTAAGAGCAACACTCAGCGTCAGAAGACTAGGCCGAAATACCTTCAGATTCTAATGAAAGTTTTCCAACCTCTAATTCCACGTGGAGTTACAACATCCGCTGTGAGTGAGGTCAGAATAAAAACTCCACGCACACAAGGTCTCACAAAACACATTTCCCTCCTTCTGTCTCCAGGAAGTGATTAGAGAACGCACTTTCCCCCAGATGAGAAACATTCATCCAGGAGAGAGGAAGGTAAGGGGGGCTCTGACACAGCAGGGAGGGACGGTTTCCTGGGTGGGTGACAAAGGGAATTCAGGACTCAGGCCGCTTTAGGAAAGCAGTCCGTCCAGGGCAGACGTGAAGAGCGAGCGCTCCAGGAAGGACATCTCAGAACACAGGCGTGGGCACGATTCCTAATGCTTTGCTGTACCGACAGGGGGTTCCTTCCTCCGGAAATTCAGGGGTGTCACAAAGAGTAGGACTCGACTGAAGCAACTTAGCACCCGTTCACTTGAAAATTAAGCAAATGAAAAAAGTTAATTTGAAGGAAAATAAAAATGTGTACGAGAGAGGTGATTCATCGTGGGCCACGGTGGGTCTCTCGTGAACGCTCACAGAGCACCCACGACACGAATAATAAACGCTCATTTCAGCCCAGACAGAGCAGCAAGCCTGTCCCGACGTCCTCCTCCCTGGCTCGTGCCCCACCTCCCAGGCCCAGGAACCAGAGCAGGAGCAGGGCCGGGGAGTGGGGGTCTGGGCACCTGCTCCCTCAGCTCCTCCACTGGGCCGAGTGCCCCCAGAGCCACACTCTTGTCCGAGGCCCTCACCCACAGGGGAAGCACCTGCCCTGACCCCTTCCCTGGGGCCACAGCCAGGCCCCGCCGAGGCCACTGGGGCTCTGCAAAGCTGCCCTCCCTGTCTGGGGTGTGCTGTGTGTCCTGCTGAGACCTGGCCAATGGGACTTGGGGGCGGGGGGCTAACGGGGAAACAGAGGAAGTGCTAAACCCAAGAATCAAGAGATGTGCAAGGACATTTCTGAGGACTTGGAATAAAACTCGGAAGAATCAGCTGGAGCTGCAAGTGGGTCCCTCTGGGGAGCCCAGGTCAAGGTTGAGGACTACAGCCAGTTCTGTCGTGACCCTGTGGTTAAGGAAATCAGACCATGAGCACCCATGACGAAACTGAGGCCAATCGACGTGATGGAGAAGGTGTGGGTTTGGGTAGTGGGTGCTGACCTGGCACCAACACACGGCCCTGGGACGGATACAGAGTTGAAAGGGGGAGCGTGGAACAGGGGACATTCCAGAAAGGGGGAGGGGGCCACCCAGGGTTGGCGTGTCTGGGCCCCGCACGCACAGCATGACAGAGCTGTGCTTGTTCACAGTCCCCAGTTCTGTGCCCTGTGTCCAGAGCAACTGCAACGCTTCTGGGTAATCAGCATGTTGGTCTTTGGAACCCAGAAGCCCAGGAGGCTGGGAGAGGTGGCCTGGGTGCACGGCCATTCTGGAGGAAAGCTGGCTGCATCCCCTCCAAGGGGCATCCAGGGGTCCCCAGCGTGGCCAGCTGCAAAGCCAGCTGAGTCCTGATGAAGCGCCTGGCACGAATGAGGGCTCATTTACCCCCAGTGACCAAGGAGGTCCAGGCTCCAAGGAATGAGGAGAATCAAGTGGAACCCCCCACAACCTCTGAGTGTTCTCCGCAGCCTCTCCTCACAGGGGCTAGGGAGCATCGGGTAGCTGCTCTCCGGAGCCACAGGATGCACAGAGTTCCTGACCTGCGAAGAGTGACTCCTTCCCAGACTGCACAGCTCGGGAATGCTGAGATGGCCCCGGGCCGAGACCCTTGCCCGCAGGCCTCTGGTCTCCCCTCTCTGGGTCCAGCAAGCTCACAGACTGCAGACCCTCCTGGTTATGGAGCCCAAGCTCATGTTATTCAAAGGGCCCCTACGCGCCTTGGGCTTAACCTGGGGCTGCAAGACGAGGGGCCTTTCATTAACCCTTTTTGGGGGATGGGGGAGGCCCCCTCAAGCTGGGAAGGAAAGTTGGGTGGTGTGGAGGGGGTAAGGACTGCGGCCTCCTGGGGCGTGGGCCACTGACTGGTGAGTTTTGAACCGCATCCTGCTGTTTTCAGCAGTCTGGCCTCTCTGGAGTCCGCAAACCAAGAGCAGAGGTGTGCCGGTGCCCTGTGCGGGGTTGGGGGGCAGCCCGCTGGAGAGCAAAGCCCAAGCGCTGCCTGGCCTGCCCGGTGCCATGTGGCCCGCCCCGCCCCATCCCTGCCCTCCCACAGCGCCGCCCCGCCCACCACCGCTCCGCCCCTCCCATCGCCGCCCCGCCCCTCCCCGCCCCTGCCCTCCCAGCCCCGCCCCGCCCATCCCCGCCCCGCCCCGCCCCGCCCATCCCCGCCCCGCCCATCCCCGCCCCGCGCCCCAGCCCGCCTCGCCCCTCCCATCGCCGCCCAGCTCATCCCCTACCCGCCCCGCCCCCAGCCCCGCCTATCACCGCCCAGCCCCGCCCCTGCCCCGCCCAGCCCATCGCCGTCCCTGCCCGCCCCGCGCCCCAGCCGCGCGCACGTACCAGCCGGCGGATCTCGCGCTCGCACTCCTTCTTGATGCGGGAGATCTCCTCCTGGTGCAGGTGGTATACGCTCCTGATCTCCGCGGCCTTGATCTTGTCGGCGCGGATGACCAAGGTCAGCGCCTCCTCCACCTGCCGCTTGGCGCCCTTCAGCTCCGAGATCTCCTGCTGCATCTTCACCTTCTCCACCTCGAAGCCCTTCTTGGCCTCCTCCTTGGCCTCGGACAGCAGCACGGTGCGCGCCCGGTCCGGGCCGCCCTCGCGCACGGCGTGCAGCAGCGCCTGCAGCCGCTGGTTCTCGCTGTCCTTGGTCCTGACGACGCGCAGCAGCTCGGCCTCGTGCTGCCGCAGCAGCGCCTCCCGCAGCGCCTGAAGCTCCTTCATCTTCTCCTCGTGCAGCTTGGCCCTGAGCTCGGTGAGCAGGACGGCGCTCTTGTGCTGCTCGTGCTCCCGCGCCTGCCTGAGCTCCTGGTTCTTCTCCCTCTCCACCCGGCCGACCTGCGGCACATCGAGACGCCGTCGGCCCGGGGCCAGACTCTGCCGGCGGACACCCGAGCGCAGCGTTCGGAAAGCCTGTGTTGTTGCAGAGTTGGGAGCTACCGTCCATTAGGGAAGGTCTCGTTAAAACACGGGTTGGAAACAGAGTCAAGCCTCTTGGGTGGGCAACGTGATACTATGCACCCAGTAAGAGCCAACCCTGGAAGCAAGAGGGCAGACGCACGGGTGTCCAGAAACCTGCGTGCTCAGGAGGCTGAAACCAGCACCTCTCAAACGAATCCGCCAAAGAGGCGCCACGGCTGTGGGGGGCAGGAGGTGGGGGCTCCTGCCCTCCGGACGGCTTCAGCCCAAACGACGGATGTCTCACTTACCTCCTACGACAGTCTCAGCTAAGGGAGAAACCAATGCAGGCGGGGCGGGGTGGGGTGGGGGCGGGGTTGGGGGCCCACCTTGCTCTTCTCCTGCTGCAGCTCGATCTGGATCTCAGTGAGCTTGGCCCGCAGGTCCTCGTTGGCAGCCTGCAGCGCGGCAAGGACCTCCGCCTTGTCCCCCTTGCTCCGGCCGCCTGCGCCCTTCTTGGACATGGTGAGGGTGGCCCGATGGGCAGCCGCGTTTCTGGGCCGATCGCCTGCCTGTGGCTTCTCTACATCTTCTGGGTCACCTGAGGGGAAGCACACTGTGAGCCGACTGCACAGGGCCTGGGGGGACCCACGAGCAGGGTGGGCGGGGCTACATCTGCTGGTCCGAGTCTGCGGCCAGACTGCCCATGGTGTCACAGGCCGTAGGGGCCCCCTGCCCTCCACCTGCACCCCCAATGGGCCCATCGCAGGGGCCGCCTGCCCTCCGCCCACACCCCTGATGGGCCCCTCTCCATGGAAGCACATTTCTCCCGCCTCTTGGGTAACAGATGATCTGCCACTGCTACTGCTAAGTCACTTCAGTCGTGTCCGACTCTGTGTGACCCCATAGACGGAAGCCCACCAGGCTCCCCCGTCCCTGGGATTCTCCAGGCAAGAACACTGGAGTGGACTGCCATTTCCTTCTCCAATGTGTGAAAGTGAAAAGTGAAAGTGAAGTCGCTCAGTCGTGTCCGACCCATAGCGACCCCACGGACTGCAGCCTACCAGGCTCCTCCACCCATGGGATTTTTTAGGCAAGAGTACTGGAGTGGCTTGCCATTGCCTTCTCCGAACAGACGATCAGTACATGTTTATTCTTTGCCCCTTTGGAATAAGACTCTGGGAACCAAAGTTAGGGCCCAACTTCCCACAGGGTGTGTGGCAGACAGATGGCAGGAGCGGATGTGAAACACAAGCTTCTCTGACACAAACGGAGGGGTGGCTGGGACCCCTGGGGTCCGTGAACCAGCTTGAAAGGAGTTGCACCCTCAGCCCAGGAGACCGAGCCCACTCGGTGGGTGCGCGCGCACCCTGGACCACCTGGGCACTGGGCCCCACCCTGGCTTGTTCATCTGTCACCCAGCCTGGACGCCTGAATCTGCTGGCCCAGGCCTGGGGCGGCCCCCACTCCTCCCGTATCCCAGCGCCCAGCGCCCAGTGTGAGACTGGGAGAGTCCACCAGCTCTGCCTGGATTAAAAGGCAGGGGGGTTCCGGGTTCTGCTCTCCTTGCTGCCTGGCCCCCCGCTCCTATCTCCTCACTGGAACAGAGACACAAGAGTGTCCCCAGGTGTCCCCAAGGCCTCCTTCCTATGCTGAGAACACCCTCCCGGTGCACTGCTGAGGCTCTTCCAGGCCAGGTCTGGGAGCCCTTCAGGACCATGGGTTCCTACTGGCCTCCTGGAGCTCCGGGTGGGGGGCTCGGCGACCCCAGCCTTCAGCCTTCTGTGAACAGGGGCCGGGCCCCACGGTAGCCCTGCAGCGTCCCCAGCCGCCTGGCCACCCTCCTAGGACCCCTGTGACCATCTCTGGTCTGTTCTCTGCAGTCGCCTTTAAGCAACCGTGACCAGACCACCTCCCCGGCCCCAGAAACCCCCACCGCCATGTGTTCGCCTCAGATCACAGGGAATTCCGAGCCCCCTGTGCAATTGGCCGGCTGCCATCCACCACAGCTAGCATTTCCTCCATGTTTTCTGAAAACAGGCGTGTTATGTTTTCCTTATTTTAAAATGAAACTCCGCAGGCCTTTCCTGGACAGAGAGGCAGCCTCACCGGCCATCTGAGAGGAGATGAAGGGCAGGCTGAGAGGAGGGAGAGGCCGGGGCGGTGCCCACACTGGCCGGCAGCAGAGGGGCCCTCCCCGCCCCCACCCACAGCCAACCCGGCCCACAGCCGCTGGCTCCTCCAAACACAGTCCGCCTGCATTTCCTCCCACAGGCTCACACGGACAGCATGGCTCGGGCTGCCTGGGACCCCCGCCTGCCGCCTGGACCCCGGGGCGCTGAGCAGCCCCTACCCAGGCCCTGGCCTCCCGGCACCGAGAGCTTTCATCTGATGCAATGACAAGCCTCGAGCCCCAGCCCGGCAGCTCCCTAAAGGAGAGAGCCTGCCTTCCTCCAGCACACATTTCGGCACGAACAGGAAGTGTGCTGACTGACGTCACTATTTATGGAAACGAGTGTGGACAGACTGCTCTCCCCAGAGTCCGCTGGTAGTGTGCGGGGTGTCCCAGCTGCCCACACCCGAGCCAGGGACTCCAGGGCCCCGCCCGACCCTGGGCTGTGCCCCCAGGGGCGCTTGATGGGATGAATCCCGGAGAGCAACCTGGGGTCTCCCCACTCCCCACGCCCTCGTTGCACTGAGCGCCTGCGCGTTGCGCCTTTGGCCAGAGCACCGCCCCGGCCCCGCCCACATCCGAGGAGACGACGCCCACAGAGGCCTTGGGAGTGCGAGGTCTCAGCGGGCACCGCGGAGCCTCCCACTCGGGAATGCCAGGGCTCTGGCTCCCACGCAGCAACCTGGATGGGGCCCGGGGCTGTGGCGCACTCTCTGAAGAGTCCCGAGCTTGGCCAGTGGGGTTCAGGCCTGAGCAGAACCCGGGGGTGTGGCCTGCTGGACAGGGCCCTCGGGACCGCTCCCGGCGTCGCCTGGGTCAGCACGGGGACTGGAGCCAGCGGGGTCGGCCCCTCTGCTCTCCCGAGGGTCTTGAGACCCTCTGGCCCAGCTCTGAAGCCCACGCCGCCCATCCTGGACGGCCCCTCACGGATCCTGCGGGGACGGCAGGGCACAGAGCCCCGGGGCTGGGTGGTCAGGCTGGGGCTGGGGGCGCAGCAGCAGCGTGTGACCCGCGGTTCACGAGCACAGGGGCTCCCCGCCCCCCACCCCCACCACCGGAGCCACGCTCGGACCGCCCTCGCAGCGGCCACCCCTTCTCCGGTGCAGCCCTGCACACGCCTCTCTGGCTTGACCCCCTCTGGCTGGCCTCACTAACTCCCAGCAGGCCCCCGTGGCCTCGGGGTCCAGCGCACGGCGGGCCCTCGGTCTCCTGGGAAGGCCCGGCCTCCGGGAGCAGGGCTGGGTTGGATCGGGCCGCTCCTGGTGAACGGAGCCGTCCTTCCACGTGGAGCCACCGCCGGCGCCGTCTGAACCTCAATGCAGAACAGACTCAGTCAGGCCTTGGGCCTCCTGCTCACGAGGCTCGAGGCCGGGGGTTGAGGTGCTGGTGGGAAGGGGCTGTGCGGCGCGACCCGGAGGCAGCCCCTCACCCCAACCCCGGTGAGGACGACCTGAGCACCTCCGCACGCGGTTCGTGGTGAGAACCTGCCTCGCCACGCCGGCGCCTTGGTCCTGAGGTTGAATCAGACCCTCCGCGGCCGGCGTGACCTCTGCGCCCCCGCGGGAAGCCCAGGGACGGGAGGAGGGCGGGTGTCTTGCCGGGCCCTCTCACTCTCCCCGCGCCAGAGCGGCACCCACATGAGGCCCCGCTTTGGTCGGAAGTCCTTAAATGACCAGGTCAATAGTGCAGTCTGCCCACTCCCATCTCAGGGTCTCTGAGCAGAAGAGCGCCCCTCGGGTCTCTCTGAATGAGTTGTTTTGTGTTCAAGACACAGCTTGCAGCCCAGGGCGTGTTGGCACTGCGGTTGGGTCACCTTGGAAGCTGGTCTGGACACCTCGCCCCACCTCCGTCCTGCTGGCCTCCGTCCAGTTTTCTCCACGTGGAGCCCGCGGGCTGGTCTGCTGCCCCCAGCATGCAGGTAGAAAAAAACCGCCAACACGCAGGTGTCAGCAGGGTGACGCCCCAGCAAGGAGTGAATGAGCAGGGTCACAAAGGGGCTTCAACCTTGCAGAGCCGGTCATGTTTGCACGGACACTCTCTGGGTTAAGAGGCTGACCCACAGTCAGCAAAGGATGCGTTTGATGCTTCTGATCTGGTCAGTTCTGTGCAAACCCAAGGCCATGGTGGGGGACAGTCCCTGTCATATCCCGCAGGGACCCCTTAAGTACAGGCCATTGGACAAATGCCCGGAGGAGGGGGAAGCTTCCATCTGTGATGGTGGTGGGCAGTCATGTGGGCTATAGGCTGCCGGGAGCTCAGACCTGGGTGGGGGTGGTTCCAAGGCACCGCCCCCCTTCACTTCAGACACTCTAGTTCCGGAGCACAATCTTTCAGCAAACTCACAGCACGGAGCATCTGCCCGGAGGGACACACGTCCTATTGGACACGGCCTGGAAGCCGTCAGGGCTGGCGCTCTCCTGCAGCAAGGCCCTCACTGGTAACCGCAAGACTCTTGCTGCAAATCCAATGAAACGTGTGCAGAACAGGCTCGTTTGCGCTAGCCTGAGGCGTCCCTTAGAAACACGTGCAGTGTTTTAATGAATCTCTGGAGAGAGATTAGAATTCTTGAGGGTTTGGGCTGTGACCTCTTTCTAACCGCAGCATTCTCAAAGAAGTCACACGTGTGCTGATCTTGTACACACCCTGATCAGAAGTAGAGTTTGAAGAAAATGGGGTGGTGGCGGCCTTCGACAGGAAGGGAAGGAAAGGGAACTTTCCAGTTCGCTCCCCGGGTTCTGGAGAGCAGCTGTGGAGAGTGGAAGGAGCTGGCGCAGCCTGCCTTGGTGGGAGGGTGGGGCTGCACACAGCTGGGTGGTCCCTTCTCCCTGTCCACCTGCCAGGTGCATGACCTCCCAGAGGTTTCTAGAAGGTTGTTCTCAAGCCCCCAAAGCATGAGCCTCGCCCAAGAAAGCCTATTAAACAGGTCCAGGCTCTCCAGGAGGAAGAAGGCCCAGGGGTCCACTCGGTGGGTGGAGACCCTGCTCCTGGTCATCAGCAGGGAGGGGATCCAGCTCTGGGGGAGGAGCTCTGGGGAGGGAGCCCCCTCACCCCAAATGTCCCTGGTGGGGTTGGAGGTCACGGGAGAGGAAGAACCAGATGGGGCTCCGGGCGGGCGACCACTGGCCCCAGGAGATGGTCAGCCCACCTGAACCCGAGAGCGGGGACTTCTCCAGTGTGGGACGTCCCCCTACGGTGACCATCACACCAGACAGGGAAGGTCCTCTGATGGAGAAGGCGCCTGTCCCTCTCATGACGCCCGCAGTTCTCATCCTCAAGACCTTTGCCGTGACTTCAGCGCACTCATATTTCGATCCATCAAGTTGGCCGTGAGTCATCACTCCTAGTCTACAGAACTGAATCCACCCCACAGTCCCTCTGTGTTGAAAAGAGACATATGTGATTCAGGCTGCAGCTCTGACTCACCTGTGAATGAGTTAAAGGCTGAACTTTCCTAGACGTGCTGTGATCTATTCTGAAATAAACTTCGAGATGAGTGTCGATTCAGCCTTGTGAGCTGATACAGAGAGACCCTGTGTACCCTGCACAGCTCCCACAGTGGCAGCATCTTGAGACACTAGGGATCACGACCAAGACGCTGGCTTCCAGAACGTCAGCAAGGAGACCATCCTGTCTCCATCTCCGCCCCCAGCTTCATCCCCGCCTCCGCCTCCGGCAACCACAAATCTGCCCTCCGTTTCTGTAACCTTGTCAATTCAAGAATGTTATACAAATGAAGTCACATAGCACAGGACCTTTTGGAATCAGCGTTTTTCACTCAACGTAATTCTGGAGACCCATCCAAGTTGTGTGCACAGAGTTCACGTCCATTTGTGTTTGCTGCTGTGGGTGTGGTACTCACAGTGTGGACACATTATCCACTCACCCACTGAGGGACAACTGGCTGCTTATTACAGATGACGCTGCTATAAATGCTCATGTCCAGGTTGTTGCGTGAACCTAAGCCTTCATTTCTCTGACACAAGTGCCTAGAAGTGCAATTTCTGGTCGACACAGTTGAACGTGTAGTTATTTAAGAAATGGAAAACCGCTTTCCGGAGAGGCTGCACCATGTGACCCTCCCACCACCAGCGTGTGAGGGATTCAGTTTCTCAGCATCCCTGCCAGCATTTGTTGTTGCTGCTTTTTTTTGATTTTAGCCATTCTGCTGAGTGGTATCTCATTGTCGTTTTACTTCTTTTACCCTACTTTTTAAACTGAAGTATAGTTGATGTACAACGTTGTGTTAATTTCTGCTGTGAGCACAGTGACCCAGCGTTCTGTGGATATTTAACATGTGTATGCACTCCTTTCCATATTCTTTTCCGTTCTGGTTTATCACAGGGTCCTGAGAGTCGTTCCCTGAGCTCTACAGTAGGGCCTCGTTGTCTGTCCGTTATGCATGGCATAGTCTGCGCCTGCTGATCCCAAACGCCCAGGCTGGCCCTCCTGCCCTCCCCTGTGGTAACGACAAGCGTTTTCTCCCTGTCTGGACTCTGCTTCTGCCCCTTAGGTAGGTTCACCTGCGCCGTAGTTTGAATCCCACATGTACGAGCTATCACGTCGCTTTTCGTCTTGTTCCACCTGACTTCATTGACCGTGATCCTCCCTTGGTCCGTCTGTCTGCTGCAAATGGCACGATTTCCTGCTGTTTTGTGAGCAATAGCCCATTGTATCTGTGTACCGCATTTCTTTATTCCTCTGCTGATGGACACAGGTGGATTCCACATCTTGACTATTGTGAATAGTCCTGCTCTGAACACTGGGGTGCATGTATCTTTTGAATTATAGTTTTGTCCAAATGTATGCCCAGGAGTGGGATTGTTGGATCATGTGGTAATTCTATTTTAGTTTTCTGATGAATCTCCACACTGTTTTCTATTGTGGCTGCACTAATCTCCATCCCCCCGACAGTGTAGGAGGGTTGCCTTTTCTCCACACCCTCTTTGGAATTTATTGTTTGTCGACTTTTTGATGATGGCCATTCTGACCAGTGTGAGGTAACACCTCATTGTAGTTTTGACTTGCATTTCTCTAAGATTAGTGACACTGAGCATCTGGTCATGTGCCTACTGGCCATATGTATGTCTTAGGAGAAATGTCTATTTCAGTCTTCTGCCCATACATAGTTTGGTTGGGTTGTTTATTTTTTGCTGTTTTGTTGAGTTGTATGTGCTGTTTGATATTTTGGAAATTAAGCTCTTTTTGGCTATGTTGTTTGCAAATATTTCTTCTGTTTATGGTTTCTTTTGCAGTGCAAAAGCTTGTAAGTTTGGTTAGTTCGCACTAGCTTATTTTTGTTTTTATTTCCACTGCCTTGGGAGACTGACCTAGGAAAACATTGGTACTATTTATGTCTCGCTGTGGCTTTAATCTGCATTTCCCTCACCACCACTGGTGACCATTGCCGTGTGCTTGTCTGCCATCTGTGCGGCCCCAGCAAGCTGTCTGCTGCTGACCCTCCGGCCAGAGAGGGCGGGCTCTTCTTGGGGCCGCTTCTGTCTGTGCCCGTCCGTCCGTCTGACTTGCTGGCCTCTTCAACTCCAGCCCCGGGAGAAAACCCAGGGAGCTCGCTGCTGTGTCTTCCTGGGTCTTGACCCTAGTTGCCCTGCCTTTCTCACCCCCTTCCAGTCTCTCTATGTTTGTTTTAGACGAGTGTCCAGAGATTTTACTCTACTAATGGGAGGATCGCGGAAAGGTATGTCGCTCTGTCTTCTGGAGGCGGAAGGCCACAACTTCAGGATCAAAGAAAAAAATCTTAAGACTTGTATTTACTAGTATTTCAGTTAGAATTTAAATCATAAGCATGATTTAAAATTCACTGGCTCACGTCTCAGGATCAAAGACAGACACTATACTAAATGACTGTAGGGAATTCCCTGCAGGTCCAGTGGTTAGGACTCCATGGTTTCACTGCCAAGGGCCCAGGTTCGGTCCCTGGTTGGAGGACTAAGATCCTGCAAACCATGTACCGAACGGCCAAATTTAAATGAATAAATAAATGGTGGCAGACACCACCCACCTGTTTGAGCAAAGGGTCCTCAGCACTGCCCTTGAGTGAGCAGCTCTGGGAGATGCGTGCTGTGTGAGCCGCTCTGACTAAGTCCCGGGAGGACGCCCCTCCTGAGACACAGGGGCCGCAGCAGCTGCTCCTTTGCAAAGTGAACCACTGAGCCGCCTCAGGTGTCAGAATGAGAGTTTTGAAAAGAACAGAAGTGGGTTTATGCACAGCTTTGCTTCTGCCAAACCCATCACCTGGCCGGTCACTGTTTAAAAATGGAGACGCCTAACAACCAGATTTCCAAGAGAGACTCTCGGGATCACCAGCCAAAGCCCTGGTTGTTCAGATGAGGAGAGCCGGCTCTAGGCCTATCCCCCCACCAAAGGCAGGCGGCACCACGTGGCCTGGTGGGGTCCCCTCGGGGGCTTGTGATCAGAGGCAGCAGGAGAGACCCCAGAGGGAGACCTCTGGACTGAGCCAAGCTGGCCAAACCTTAAAGTCACTCTGTGCTTCTGACTCGGGAAGCTCAAAGGAACACCTCAAAAGCAACCAACTCTTCCAGAGATACTCAACTATGCCCAGAACGGTGCTCAAATACATTTAAAGGAATACAAATAATTCAGCCCAACAATATAAAATCACAATGTCTGGCATTCAATCAAACATTTCCAGACCTGCAAAGAAGTAAGCAAATGGGAGTCCTAACAAGAGGAAAAGAACATTGAACAGCAGAAAGAAATGCAGGCATGAGGCACACGTAAGAATTAGCAGACCAGGATATCAGAACAGCCAGAACTCATAAAACCACAATTCCCACAACATAGGGGAAACAGCAGCCTGTCAAGAAGAGACAGAGGATAAATTCCAAAGACCCACATCAGTAATATAGAGATTAAAATACCATGTCTGAGACAAGAAAATACAGTGTGTGGTATTAACAGTAGAATCATCCATCCCAAAGGAAAGGTTCATAAACTTTAAACAGAGCAATGAAAGTTATCTAAACTAGAACAGTGATTGGAAACCCACTGTCATTTGTTTCAAAAATACATCAACAACCTCTTCTTTAGTAAAATCTTTACGTTATTCTTCTTCCCTTTGAAATTCTACCAACCACACAGAATAAGGTTATATATCACCCCCCAGTAGGATATTTTTTTTTTTTGATTGAAGGCTTCCATTGATCACCCTATCACATCTTTACAGGATGAGAAAATGTATGTAAATGGAAATTTACAGCTTTTACTGTGACCTTCAGTGCTGAGGTTATAAAAATGTCTCCCAGGTTGAGTTATCATTGCAATTATTATCGCTCTATACTAGTTCAAATAGTACAAATATATTACAAATTCTGATAAATTATTAAGAAGTAAAAGTGTATGAGAAATACGTCTCTGAATAAGCTGAGGGGACTGGTGATCTGAGTGCTTTAGTTAAACTTCCTCTCCTCCCTGGGTTTGGTGCCCCAGAGCTCTCCACTTGCGGAAGGTAGGGTCTGCCTTGCTTTGCAGGGGGCCGGGAGGTGAGGAGGGGGCTATGGGCAGCCCCCCACCCTGGAAAGCCTTCTAAGTGTGCACAGTTGGTGCAGGGTTGTCACTGCTTGAAGACCACCATCCCCCAGCTGCACAACCAAACCAGCGGGCCTGCGGGCATCGTGGGTCATCACGGTGCCCGGGCCTGCTGGGGGCCTCCTGTCTTGACCCCACCCTGGGCGCTGATCCTGAAGGGTGCCCAGAGTTTCTGAAAGTCCAGGACAGGCTGCCCAGGAGGGGAGGGCCCGGGCCCTCGAGGGGAGTGGGGCTGCAAGGAAGAGGAGGTTCTGGGAGGACCTGCCGGATGACACTCAGCTCAGGCCCCAGGGCAGTGGGCTGGCCACGTTCCGTGTGCGCCTCCACCAAGGCCCCGCAGAGACCTTGAGCGATCCCGGAGCGAGGGACGGATCCCGCCACCGCGCACTGACGGTTCTGACTGATCTGCCCCGGACCAGCTTGAAATGGGCCTGGGAGGGACGAGGCAAAAGATGAAGGACTGATGCTGAGGCTGAAACTGCAATACTTTGGCCACCTCATGCGACGAGTTGACTCACTGGAAAAGACTCTGATGCTGGGAGGGATTGGCGGCAGGAGGAGAAGGGGACGACAGAGAATGAGATGGTTGGATGGCATCACCGACTCAATGGACATGAGTTTGAGTGAACTCCGGGAGTTGGTGATGGATAGGGAGGCCTGGCGTGCTGTGATTCATGGGGTCACGGAGAGTCGGACACGACTGAGCGACTGAACTGAACTGAACTGAACTGAACAGGGAAAAACAGTCTCTTTAGTCTAAATCACAGTTTTACTAAGCAGGAAACACCCAGCCTCATGAATGGCCAGATGAGTGAAAAAGATGGCACAGCTCAGAAAGAGGCCCCATGTTACATCTAAGGGTAGAAAGCATCATATTCACCAGCAAGGGGAGGGGACCACTCACAAGCACCAGCGTGATTAGCCGGCCGATCGCGAACGAGAAATAAACCTGTGGGATCCTGCCTTTCTGACACGAAATTCTAAATGGATTAAGAGAATTAAAGGCAAAAAATCAAATCACTGAAACTACTGGGGAGATGCACAAAGGAGCATTTCTGAAGTCTCCGGAGAGAGGATTTTTTAGGCTTAAAGGAGATAAAAGGAACCCCCACAGGAGGCAAGATCAATAGATTCTGCCACACAAAACCCTCACCTTGCTTTATCACCAGCGAGATGCATTCAAGAAGCTAAAAACAAGTGGAAACATCATTTGCAATAAATACAACAACAAAGCTAGTGTCTTTACTATATTAGGAGATTGTGAAACTCAGCAGTAACACTAAGATCTCACAAGATAAATAGGTAACTATCAAAAGACAGAACTGGCAAAGAAAGGAACAAAAAGTGATTTTTAAAACATAGAAAATTGCCTCTGCTTAAGATGTGGAAAGTCATGAGAAAATGTCCCTTCTGTCCTGAAGAATGACAAAGGGCCACATAATCTGCCAAATCATGCGTTTCTTTGGGTCCAGGAAGAGTCAGGTCCTGAGAGAACCAAAGGCGACAAGCCAGTCCCAGGGGCCCGGGTGCCTGAGCTGGCTCACCCAGGGCAGGGCTCCGGGGAGGAGCTCAGCTCCAACTGCAGCTCGTCTCTACAGGCCGGACGGGGGCCAGCACACCAGCCTTGAGTCGCTGGACCCAGACATGAGGCAGGCGGAGGGCGGTACAGAGGCTGGAGAGACCGCCCTGCCTCCAGCCCCTTCCCACAGGCACAGCGAGTGCCTCGGCCGCTGGAAGAAGACCAGCAAACCCTCTTGTCCTCAGGGTCGTGGGGACAGGGTGGCAGGAAACCCCTGCCTCCCCCTGCCCTGGGGTAGGAGTGGAGGGCCCTGGGGAGGGAGACGGAGGCCCTGGGGGTCGGGATCCTGCAGGGGCACAAGCAGAGCTGGAGGATGGGGAAGGGGCAGGAAGGCTGAGAAGAACCCCCAGGCACACAGGCCTCAACCCCTAAGGCTGGACCAGAAGAATGAGACCCCCTCCCCCAAACGAGCCTGCACAGGTACAATCAACAGCAATCCAGGGCTGGGCAAGGAGACCCACTTCAGACAGAGAGCCTTTCAAGATGCCAGTAGGCACAGCGTCAGACACCAAGGGCGGAGCAGGAACACACAGTAACTACCCCTCCTGGCCCGGGCGCCACGCTGCACGGCAGCTTGAGGCCACCATGCTGGAGGATAACACACCCTGACTCACCTCCCTGCTGCCGGGCCCTCAAACCCACACACTAACCCACAAAGAAAGGGGCCGTTTCTGGCATGCATGTTCCCTCAGTCTCCACTGTTCTTCCACAGACAATGCCTGACGTTCAACAAGAAATTATGAGACTCAGAAAAAGCAAGGAAAACAATCCACTGTCAACAAACGCAGCAATCAGAGCTAGAGTCAGAGATGCTATGCTGTTGCAACTACCAGACAGAAAGCTTGGGAATCAGATGAAATAGTTACAATATTTACACACTTAAAGCCCCAAGACATTCATGAGAGAAACTTAAAGACCTAAATGGAGTGATAGACCCTGTCTGTGGATCACAAAACAATATTGTTATGATGTTAATGTCCCCCAAATTGAAATAGACATCAAATGCAACCTCAAAATTCCAATGGACTTTGTTTTGTAAAAACTGAAATGCTGTTTCCAAAACAGATATGGACAAAGCAAATGATCTATATTTGTAGTTTGGGAACATCTAACAGGCAATTTTAGAAAATAACAAATTTGGAGTTGGAGATTATCACTGGGACCTCCAGGTTACAGTAAAGCCGCAGTAATACAAGCATCACACATGACGTCACAGATGTGCTCATGTTCTGTGCTCAGTCTGTGTCCTCTTCAGCCGTCTGTACTAGAGCCCGAAAGCCTCCTCTGTCCGTGGGATTCTCCAGGCAAGAAGACTGGAGTGGGTTACCATGCCCTCCTCCATGGAACCTTCCTGACCTGGGGACTGAACCCGCAGGCAGGTTCTTTACCACTAGAGCCACCTGGGAGGCCCACAGATGTATACATACAATATTAAATGTATGATGCAAAGACACACAGACCAGTGAAACAGAACCAAAACAAAAGCCCCATGTATTATCTGGCCAATTAATATTTAACGAAAGGTACAAGAAAATTCAGTGGAGAAGAGACAGTCTTTTGAAGAAATGGTGCTGTAACAGGTATGCATCAATGTGCCAAAACAAACAAAAAAGGAAGAGAAAGAAAAAACAAAACCCACAGCCCCCAGCTCAATGCATGCGTGGAAACCTAGTAGGAGTAAATCATGGAGCTACTGTGGAACTAAAACTACAGAATTTCCAGATGAAAATAGATAAAAACTTCCATGATCTTGGATTAGAAAAAAACACTCTTAGAGAGCAAAAAAGCACAATACCATATAAGAAAATGTTGACAAATTAGACTTCACAAAAAGGTAAAATTTGTCTTTGAAAGCTATGGTTAAGAAAACGAAAAGACAAGCCAAGGCTGGGAGAACGTATTTACAAAACACACATCTGATAAAGGTCTTGTTTCCAGAATACATATATATTTTTACATCTCAAAATTCATTAATAAGAAGACAACTAATCCAATTTAAAAACTAGCAAAAGATTTTAAACACCTGTCACCAAAGCGCTTCCCTGATACCTCAGTTGGTAAAGAACCCGCCTCCAATACAGGAGACCCAGGTCGATTCCTGCATCGGGAAGGTCACCTGGAGAAAGGATAGGCTACCCACTCCAGTATTCTTGGGCTTCCCTTGTGGCTGAGCTGGTAAAGAATCCACCTGCAATGCAGGAGACCTGGGTTCTATCCCTGGGTTGGGAAGATCCCCTGGAGAAGGGAAAGGCTACCCACTCCAGTATTCTGGCCTGGAGAACTCCATGGACCGTATTGTCCATGGGGTCACAGAGAGGCAGACACGACTGAACGACTTTCACTTTCATCAAAGCGAGTGAACATATAGCAACTAAGCAAAGAGAAGACGTAGGCGTCCCTCCTCAGGGACTTGCAGGCGAGGGCCGGCACCGCGCGCCCGCCCCCACGGAGCGGCGGGTGACGGAGCCGGGACCTCGCGCAGGTGCTGGCGGGCGTGCACAAGGGCTCGGCCACTCTGGGCTCCGCAGCTGGGTCAGACAGGTGGGGACCGCCCCACCCCGCGTCCCAATTGGGCCTGACCCCACGGGCACCCGCGTGTGAGGGTCTCAAGGAGCACTTGCCGCGCAGAGAAACGGCAGCAATGGGCTCCGCGGAGCGCCCAGACTCCACCCCCGGCCCCTGTCTCCACCCCAGCCCCAGACTCCACCCCCGGCCTGAGACTCCACCCCGTCCCAGACTCCACCCCCAAACCCCACCCCGCCCCAGACTCCCGTCCCAGACTCCACCCCATCCCAGACTCCACCCCCAAACTCCACCCCGCCCCAGACTCCACTCCCAGACTCCACCCCCGTCCCAGACTCCACCCCCGGCCTGAGACTCCACCTCCAAACTCCATCCCGCCCCAGACTCCACCCCTAAACTCCACCCCGTCCCAGACTCCACCCCCCAGACTCCACCCCCGCCCCAGACTCCACCCCCGGCCTGAGACTCCACCCCGTCCCAGACTCCACCCCCAAACTCCACCCCGCCCCAGACTCCCGTCCCAGACTCCACCCCGTCCCAGACTCCACCCCCAAACTCCACCCCGCCCCAGACTCCACTCCCAGACTCCACCCCCGTCCCAGACTCCACCCCCGGCCTGAGACTCCACCCCCAAACTCCACTCCGTCCCAGACTCCACTCCCCAGACTCCACCCCCGCCCCAGACTCCACTCTGCCCCCAGACTCCACCCCTGGTTTCAGACTTCACCCCCAGCCCCAGACTCCATCCCCAAACTCCACCCCCGACCCAGACTCCACCCCCAGACTCCACCCCTCTCCAGACTCCACCCCCCAGGCTCCACCCCACCCCCAGACTCCATCCCCGGCCCCAGACTCCAGCCCCAGACTCCACCCTCGACCCGAGACTCCACCCCCGCCCCAGACCCCACCCCCAGATTCTACCCCCGCCCCAGACTCCACCCCCAGACTCCGCCCCGCCCCCAGACTCCATCCCCGGCCTGAGACTCCACCCCCAGACTCCACCCTCGACCCCAGACTCCACCCCCGCCCCAGACTCCACCACCGGCCCCAGACTCCACCCCCAAACTCCACCCCCACCCCAGACTCCACCCTCCAGACTCCACCCCGCCCCAGACTCCATCCCCGGCCCGAGACTTCACCCCCAGACTCCACCCTCGACCCGAGACTCCACCCCCGCCCCAGACTCCACCCCCAGATTCTACCCCTGCCCCAGACTCCACCCCCAGGTTCAACCCCGCCCAGACTCCACCCGGCCCCAGACTCCACCCCGACTCCACCCCCGCCCGACTCCACCCCCGCCCAGACTCCACCCCCACTAAACGCCTCGGAAGGGCTTTCCGGCCTTGGGTTTTACCTCTGTCCCACCCTGGGACCAGAGCAGGGCACAGTCAAGGCTGCTATTTAATAAAACTCTGAGACGCGTGTATCAGCTGCCACGCTGGAGCCTGCCCTCAGACGAACCTCAGACTAAACGTGCGAGACCCTGACAAATGCCCCTGGGTGCTTTAGGAATAGCACAACCCTTCCTGCACACGGTCCATCTCCAAAAGACGTAGGAGCCACAGAAAGCTCAGTCTTGGGGAACTCAGTGTGGACGCAATGGGTTCCAAGGCCCTTCCTGTTCCCAGCCGCCCTGTAATCGAAGAGGGCGCGGGAGCTTGGGTGACCTCCAGCAGTGGACGGTGGGGCGCCTGCGGGAAAGTCTTCTGGGGGCGCTGCCCAGCATCCTCCAGGGCCACGTCCCCTCAGCTCCACCACTGCTGGGCTCGCACGGAGCTCTCCACACTCAGGAAGACCCAGACGGCTCTTTGAAGCCAAAGCCACAGTGGGCCAACCCAGCATCCGCAGGCAGAGTCCTGGCAGAGGGCAGAAACACCCGACCCGGGGGGCCGTGCTCACCCAGCAGGGAGCAGGGGCGCAGCTCCAATGTCAGAGTCGCCAGCCATGGAGCATGGAGTCCCCGGGACCCACAGGGTCTCTTGGCCTCAAACCTTCAGGACCTTCCGGCCGAGTCCCAGCCTCCAGGCCGCCTGGGACAGAGTCCCCAGCGTGGAAGGCCTCCCCTCCCCAGGCTGCCTGCAACTCCGTCCTCAACCCCAGGCTCGGTGCCCCAGTGTGGTTCCCCACGATCCTCTCCCCACCTGTTAGCTGCACCACCCGAGGTGACCTCCTCCTGAGGTGTCAAAGGGACAGCAAGCACCAGCCCAGCACTGCGGGCCTTGGGAGGGCGGTGCAGGGCAGCCCTGGGCCCGGGCTCTGCAGCACAGCTCGTCGTGGGCTGGGGACCACAGCCGGTGCCTCTGAGCCAGGAACCACTCCCGCCAGGCTTGGGGAGAAGACAGGGTGGCACCCTCTAAACGGCATTCTGTCGCTGTGACCTGAGCCCCGGGCTTTTCAGCCCCTTACTGAAGAAGGCCGCTTTGGGGTCTGAGTGGAGAATTACCATCAGCACCTACTCTATGTCCGGCTTGACCGTCTGGAAACTAACGAAGGGAGCTGCGTGCTCAGTCACTTCAGTTGCGTCTGACTCCTAGCAACCCCGTGGACTGCAGCCCACCAGGCTCCTCTGTCCATGGGATTCTCCAGGCAGGAACACTGGAGCGGGTTGCCAAGGCCTCCTCCAGGGGATCTTCCAGACCCGGGAACTGAACCTGTGTCTCTAACGTCTCCTGTATTGGCAGGTAGCTCCCTTACCACCAGCATCACCTGGGAAGTCTAAAGAGCAGCGAAAACCCGAAAGGGGCGGGACCACCCTGAACGGAAGCCCACAGTCCGATCAGTGGCGAGGGCACGTGCGGGCTCTCTGCTCGTCTCAGGGCAGGGGACCCTGGTCTGGGGCTGACGCAGAGCTCATCCTACCCGCTCCCTCCTGCCCCCACAAGCTCCCCAGCCACAGGGCTGTGCCTGGTGGTCCCGCGTTGTCAGATGGGCCTGCAGAGCTCATCCTACCCGCTCCCTCCTGCCCCCACAAGCTCCCCAGCCACAGGGCTGTGCCTGGTGGTCCCGCGTTGTCAGATGGGTCTGCCCAGCACCGTCTGCACGGGAACAGGACCCAGTCTGATGTGTGCGGCATTTGGATTTCATAGACGAGCCCTCAAGTCCTCCCAGAGCCGAGGACGGATGGCTCGGACACACCTGCACTGGCCCACTTGGCCCTTGACCTCTACCAGGTAGCTGTTACCTAGTTTCTGAAACCCCAGGGCAGCTCAGAGGCTGACCCCAGGTCAGTGGTGCCGTCGAGACCAACTGAAGTCTCGCCGTGGCCGGCTTTCCTCCCCTCTGTGCTGCTCCCCGCCAGAACTTGGAGAGCACTGAGAACAGCTGGGCAAAGGCCCAGAGCCACCGCAAGCATCCTCAAATCTGCAACTTGGACCTGGGCTTTGCACCAATGGCAGAGTCAAAGGCAACGGTGATTGCAGCTGCAGTCCACGTACACAGCTTCACAGTGAGCCCACTCACAAGCCAACACGTGTCAGAATCATTTACGTTTGGCCTGTGACGTCTTGCCACCGAGCCCGACCAGCTCCACTCAACTGCTGACGTTCTCTGCACTGGGGAGACGGAGGCGTGTGCAACAACACCCACTTCTTTCAAGAAAAAGTGCTGGAAATCAGGAAATGAGCCACTGTCACCCCAGACACGTTGGGTCCCTTGCAGGAGAAAGGACGTCCATGGACAGACTGTGATTCTTGATTAAGTTTTAAAGAGAAGACCCCATCCCTCCACAGGGCAGACAGATGGCAAGGAGGGAGCCATAAACATGCCTGTTATTAAAAAAAAAAAAGCCTGGCCCAGGAGCCCGCCTCAGGCCACCCCACCCCCAGGAGAGGGACCCGGGTGCTTGCCACGCCCAGCACGGAGCCGCACAGCCCCCCGCAGCCCCCACCCCCACGGCTGCCCTGAGACCGGCTCTAGCTCTGAGCGCGGATCCCACAGCCGGCGCCCCAGGCCCAGCCCTCCCCCAGGAGCAGCGCAAGCAGAGGGCGGGCGGGGCCTTCGTCCTCTGTCATATGCCCTTTGCACATGAAGACGACTTATCTGCTCCCCCCCCCCCGCCCCGTGAACTTTCCAGCTACATCTGTGTGCACGCTGAACACAGGGGCCAGCTCCCACGGGAAACCCGTGCAGAAAGCCCTCAGCCCCACCTGAACACGGCAAAGCCCCCGCAGCGCTCAAGCGAGGCACTTACGCCTGAGCCCCTCCGGTCCGCCGCCTCTCCTCCGCCTTCCTCTGACCCCGGGATGCTCTCTGCCGCCTGTGCAATCAGCTCCCCGGGTTCTGTGACTCAGCAAAGCACGGCTCCTCTTTTCAGATGGAATTTACCACGCGGTGACTACATCCAGGGGGAGGGACCAGCTCCTGTCGTTTCCAAGCAGGATCTCGAGCTCTCCAGAGCAGCTCGGAGATGCTAAAGGCAAATGCTGCTGCTCCACTCAGAGGCCGCGGTGGGGGAAGTGCTGCCTGGCTCTCCGGCGGCTTCTCTGTGTTCACACGGCAGGAACCCTAGACTCGGCGGGTCTGGCCACGTCCTCCCGGGAACAGACAGTGACACTGGACAGCTCCTGCCACAGTGCGCCCCTCCGCATCCAGCGCTCCAGGACAGCGTCCGGCCCCCTTACCTTTAGAGAACCCCACCCCTAGATACCATGCAGCTGTAAGGTCAGTAATATGAATGGAGAAGCAAATGGCACCCACGCCAGTATTACTGCCGGGGAAATCCCACCGACAGAGGTGCCTGCAAGACTGCAGTCCGTGGGGTCACGAGAGTTGGACACAACTTAGCACCTAAATAATAACAACACGATATGGATGAACTTCCAGTTTGAGGTGTTCATGGTGAGGTGATAGAAGGGATTAGTACCCGTTAAGCTCTGAAGAATGAAAACGCAAAGATGAATCCAATGCAGCCGGGCCCACCTGTGCAACGGATGAGCACACAAGTTTGCCCTCTCTCAGCCTGGCCGCGTTCCATCACAAACCCATCGGAAGCAAAGTGGTGCTCTAGAACAGGCAGGGCCTCAGGGCTGCCTGAGCTTCAGGGCACTCGAGTCCAGCTGCTCTGACTGATCAGGGAGACAGGACTGGGCTGCTGGGGGCTTCACACGCTGCCCTGCAGGACAGACACTGCGGCCGCGCTGGAGTCCAGGTGGGAAACCAAGGCACCAAGAAGTCAGGCAGTTTGCCCAGGTCACCCCGCTGGCAAGTGCTGGGGCCATGATCCAAGGTGGGCGTGGAGAGTGGAGGGCGGCTCTGGGGGCCAAGATCCAGACCCCACGCCCCGCTGAGGGGCACACGGGGCCCGGACACAGGGTCGCCCGCTCCGTGGGGTCTGTGCAGGCCCAGCTCAGGGCGGTGTCCATCCAGGTGGGAGGCGGACCACACGTGCTTTAACTGGGAAACGCGACTTCGAAGAACGCATCCTGAGGAAATGATAATGGTGCTTGTACAGATTTTATTTAACAAATACTTTCACAGCACTTAGCCTGTGCCAGGCACTTTAAATAGAACCCAATTAGGGATGATTATGACAGCGCTGCCCATAACACAGCAGAGAAACCTCCTCAACGGAAGCTTCCTGGAGGTCTGTGCCTAGTCGCTGAGTGGCGTCTGACTCTTTGTGACCCTGTGGACTGTAGCCTGTCAGGCTCCTCTGTCCATGGAATTCTCTAGGCAAGAATACTGGAGTGGGTGCCATTTCCTTCTCCAGTGGATCTTCCTGAAAGTCCAGCGACAGATGATTTTCATGAATCCCGGATGAACACGGACCACAGTGCAGCGGCACCACTCAGCATGGCCTGAGGTTTGTACTGACATGGAGACATGTAAACAACATCCTGCCAAGTTGTTTAAAAGCTGGCTGTGAAAAGTGTGTGCAGGATGGTCACACTTCTATTTTTAAAAATAAGCATGTGCATTGAGGACAGACAGATGGAGCAATGGAATAGGGCAGAGAGCTTGCACACAGGTTCAGATCGTTTCTGACAAGGGTGCCAGCACCATCCATTAGAGAGAGGACAGTCTTTGCAACAAATAGTGCCGGGAAAACCGAGTATCCACACGGGAGAGAATGAAGTTGGACCTCACCTCACACCAAATGCAAAGATCAACTCAAAATGAAGGAAGGGACTAAACATAAAATCTAAAGCAACCTTTAGAAGAAAATACAGGACAAAAGCGTCACAGCATCGGACTTCAAAGTGACTTCTTGGCTACCAGGTAACAGAAGAAAAAATAGACAAATTGGACTTCATGAACAGTTTAAAAAATGTTGTGCATCAAATGACACTATCCACAGAGCGGAAAGGAAACCCCCGAATGGAAAAGCGTATTTGCAAATCATGCATCTGAGAAGAGGTTAGTATCTAGGCGACAGAGCTCCTAAAACTCAACAACAAAAACCAGCCAGACTGAAAAACGGACAAAGGTTTACAGTCTGTGGGAACTTGAATAGAATTTGCGCCTGCTGTTGTGTGAAAACTGTGCAAGTCTTACTCATGTTGAACCGGTCCGTAGTGCTTGTCGGCTCTTCATATCCTTCTACTTTTCTGTCTGTTCATTCTATTAATTTTTGAGAGTTTGATATTCAAACTCTGACTGACATTCATAGTTTATCTACTTAAAAATTGTAATATACAATGCAACTATATGTAACTTTGCTTTGTATTTTTGAAGTCTCCTGTAAATGTGTTATTATACGTTCATAATTTAAAAGATAAAAAAAATAAGAAAAATGGGAAAGGGCTTGCATAGGCATTTCTCTAAAGGGGGACAAACAGCCAATAAGCACATGAAAGGATGTTCAACATCACTAATTGTCAGGGAAAGTGAAAGTCGCTCAGTCTTGTCTGACTCTTTGTGGCCCCTTGGGCTAATACAGTCCAGGGAATTCTCCAGCCCAGAATACTGGTCTGGGTAGCCTTTATTTCTCCAGGGGATCTTCCCAACCCAGGGATCGACCCCCAGTCTCCCGATGCAGGCTGATTCTTTACCAGCTGAGCCACAAGGGAAGCCCAAGAATACTGGTGGGTAGCCTATCCCTTCTCCAGCGGATCTTCCTGACCCAGGAGTCGAACTGGGGTCTCCTGCTTTGCAGGCGGATTCTTTACCAACTGAGCTTTCAGGGAAACCAAAGCTATCGCCCCACATCCATAAGGATGGATATTATTTAAAACAATAAAGCAATAAACAAGCGCTGGCAAGGGTGTGGAGAAACCCGGAACCCCTGAGCACTTGAGGCGGGAACGTAAACTGGCTCAGCGGCCGGAACACAGCATGATGGCTCCTCAAAGAAATAGAATTACTACGTGATCCAGCAAGTCCACTTCCAGGTACGCACCCAAAAGGACTGAGCGCGGGGTCTTGCGATGCTGTGTCCCTGTGTTCAGAGCAGCACAGTGCACCGGACTGTAAAGGAGGACATGCCCCCAGACGGTGAGCGCATAAGCAAACGGTGATGTGCACACAGGTGAACATCACTCCACCTTCAAAAGGAAGGGAGTGCACAGTGTGCTGCAACGTGGGTGAACCTTGAGGACGCGATGCTCAGTGAGACCATCCAAACCCAAAAAGATGGGTCAGGGACCCTCACTCATAGGAGGTCCCTAACAGCGGTCAGGATCGGAGAGCAAGCCCAATGGGCCTCCAGGGGCGGGGAGCACGCTCGGGGAGGAGCTACTGTCTAGTGGGAGTGGCTTTCATTTTGAGAGACGCAAAGGGTCATGGAGAAGAGGGTGGTGACTTGCACAACAATGCGGGCCTGTTTAATCCCACTGAACTGTGCACTTCCCTGGCGGCCCAATGGTTAGGACACGGTGCTTTCATTGCTGAGGTCTGATCCCTGGTCAGGAAATTAAGATCCTACAAGCCACGTGGTGTGGCCAGAAAATAAGTGAAGTGGTTAAGATGGTAAATTTAATATTATATGCATTTTAGCACAATGAAAACATGGGGGAAATGTGTGCATATATATATATCTGTGTGCGTTGCAGTCACAGAAAAACAAAAAGTCTGAAAGCGTGCACACCGAAGCATGGAGTGTCTGTCTAGAGGGTGGGGTCTCAGGGGAGCTGACTTTTTGGATTGTATCTTCCTGAATTGTATGTAACTTTTAACAGTGAATATACGTTTATTTGGATTCAGAAAATACCGACTTTCATTTTCAAACACACCTATACACATGCGCTTTAGGTCGTGCGGAAAATCCGTCCCCTGCCCACAGTTCTCCTCCCGAGCTCGGGGTGCGGGAACAACGGCCTTTCTGAAGACCCCACGCTGACTGAGGGGTGAGGGGGGCGTTACTGAGGGCCGATGGATTTATGAAACTTCAAGAGAACTTTGTTTATTTAAACAGCACCCGTGTTTCTAATCCTGAAAGTAAAATGTGCTAACTATAGTGAACTCGGAAAATAAAGGAATACACGAATAAGAAAATGACCGTCCTTCCTCGAGGAGCTGACCTTTGGTTGCTGGCTTCAACCCGGGCTCTTGGAGGTCCTGGAAACCACAGCTGAGCCTTCAGGGCGGAAGGAGAGGGGAGCACAGAGGGGCTGCGCGGCCGCGGGGCGCAGCGTCCAGCTCCTGCGAGGGAGACCCGAGGCCACGCGGCACCCCACCTGACGGCCGGCCGCCTGCTTCCTGCCCAGGCCTGCGCTGCCCGCTCCGCGGGAGCGCTGGGCTGCTTCAAGGCTTCTCCCAATCCCGGCCCTGCTGTGCCATCTGAGCCCCAGACGCCCGTCCTCTGCCGGCACCTCTGTCCCCACTGCCCGGCGCTCTCAGAGCTGCTCGTCTGCCATCAGCCCGCCCCCGAGCCCACTCTGTCCGCTGCAGCGCTGACCCCAACACCAGCGTGCCTTCATCATCAACACCACTGGCGCGCGTGTCTTGAAAAACAGAAGTGGGATCACACTTCTCGCATCCTTTTGCAATTTTCTTTCTTTCAATCAATGTTACTTCCTCCAAGCTTACATACCCTGGGGCTTGTGGGTCTTCATTTGTTTTCACTGAATCCCCCATGTGGGAATAAAGCACATCACATACGCATCCCCACCCCACCCCTCAACGTACAGTCTGTTCCTCCAGAAGGTGCTACTGAGGACACACTCGTACAAGCCTGAGGCCCACCTGCTTGGACGTCTCCTGGCAGGGGTGGGAGGGGGTGACGGGGGAGTGGAGGCCCCCTGACTCACGGCTGAGAGGGTGGGAACCACTCTTGGAGCAGCACCTGGGCCACGGAAGATGACCATCCCCCGGCGCCTCACCGAGCCCACGGCCGCTCTGCAGGGCTGGCAGGAGAGCTTACTGTTGCCCTGCCTTGCGTTTCCCTGATACACGAGCGCGTCTTTGAAGAGCCGATCGCGGGCCAGGTCTGTGCATCGTGGTCATCTGACCCTTCCCCCACCCTTTGTCTCTCCCGCGTCGCTCATCCTTTGTTGCTTGGAGGGAGCCGTTACACTCTGGTCAGTATCCTTTGTTGATGGTGTAATGTAACCAATGTATCTCTTTTTTCCCAGGATGTTTTTGCTTCTTACTGAGGAAATGCTTTCCGAAGGCATGCAGACGTCCTCCCAGGTTTCCTTCTGAACACGTCGCCGACTTGCGTCTCACGTGGAAGCCCGCTGGGCACGCCCTCCTCTGCTGTTCTGCCGGGTCGGCCTGGTCCACGCTGGCCTCTCGTCCGCGGACTCTCAGCTGCCTGTTCCCTTGTGCTGGCCTCTCGGTTAATCTCTGCCCTGAAGCCCTTCTCCTCCGCCTTGCTGTTCTTCAAATTTGGGCTCCCTTGGCCATTTATTTCTCTCTGTTAGTTTGTCCAGAGCAATGAAAACCTGGTTGGACTTTGGTTGAAATTACCAAGAGAGAATCAACCTCTTTGACACTGACTCTTCTTCCACATGCACACAGCACAGTTCTACACTTGCTGAGAACTTTTAAAAATGTCTCTGTTGTGTCGTTTTCTCCAAAAGTTTTGCACAACTTTTGACACACTTGCTCTTCAGTGCCAAGCACTGAAAACGCGTGCTACCCTCATGGAAGGCATTTGTGTGTTACCATCCCTGCCCTTGCATTACCCATGAGAAGGGAAGGATGGGAACACTGGGGGTTTTTTACACCCACCTTGTGCCAGCAACTGCCTACATGTCTTTAGTTTCCACAGGAGGGCAGTTCTGTCTCTTCCTTTCCCATCTTCATACTTCCACACGACTTCTCCTGTGTCCTTGTGCTGGGGGGAACTTCCACATGCTGTCCAGGAGAAGGAGCGACATTAGCATCTTTCTCTTGTGTTCTTTCTTGAAGAGAAACGCTTGGTCTGTCATCGCAAACCACATTCGCTGCAGGACTTTGGAAGGTTCCCTTTATCAGGTGAAACAGGGCATCTGTACTCCAAATTTGCTAAGTGGACGGGTTTTTCAATTTGCAGCTGGGTGCTGCACTTTATCAAGCCCTTCTACGCGATCTGTCAGAACGACTGCACTGCTTTCTCCCCGGTCTTCCAGCCAGCCTGTGTCTGCTTCTGCCCACATCCTCCAGGGTCACCTGTGGAGACCCACCTCCCCATTCCTCCTGACCGAGCGCTGGGATCACATCATTCCAAGCCTCAAACTAGGGCAAGGCATGGACGGGGCTCTTCAGGGTCTCCTGAGATGTTTCCCCGCCGGAGGGAGCAGACTCACGAGGTCCTGGTCACCTCGCGGGGCCACTGGGTCCTTCAGTCCATGTTCAGGAAGGGTCTGAGCGCTGTGCGAGGCCCAGTCCATCCAGCTACATTTTGCTTGCTCTCTGCTTTCCCATGAAGATGCAGCCCCCTGCCCTGGGAAAGCAGCCCCTCTCCCCACCAGCAGCAGCGGCAGCCCCAGGCTTCCAGCGGGTGGGGGAGCAGGGCAGGAGGAGTCTCCTCTCCCGGCTCCCAGGTCGGCTGACCTCTCTCTCCACCACTTTCTTCCTCCCCACCCTCCCTTGTAAAATGAGCCGGGAGAATTCCGGCTGCTTCCCTCCCGCATTCAAGGGCGTGGAGGAAGGAGAGTCTCCCTCACTGGCTGCCTCGCCAGCAGCTCCATTTCTCTCAAGCAGCAGCCCTGCCCCCGACACACAAAGCTTTGAAAATGTCGGCTTCCCCATTCCCTCTGGCTCTGGGGTTAAGTCAGATTTCTCCTGGGAGCTGAGCCCTGTGGGTGAGCCTGGCAGGAGGGGCAGGTCGGTGGACAGGGGTGGAGACTGGAGACCCTAGCCTGGCCCCCTGCTCTGAGCGGCAGCTCCCATCACCCACCTGCCTCTGCCGGCGGCCACCATGTCTCTCCGGAGGCCGCTCTTGCAGCTCCCCGAAGTCAGGCAGCTCCAGTGCCATCCCTGAGGTCAGATGGTCTGCGGGGCTACCCTCCAGGCTGGGGAGGGACAGACACAGAGGCCAGCGCCTCCAGCCCCCCTTCCCAGGACGGCTTGATCGTCGGCGTGTTGCTACGTACAACGCCGTCTTTATTTAGAAATACATGAACGCTGGAGTTGTCAGAGTCCCTCCTGGTATGCACAAGGGACCATTCACACTTTCATCCTCAGTAAACCTCCCTCCCTAGAAGGAGAGAGACTCGGTCGATCTCAGCTCATGCTGGAGATGGGACAACCCCTCCCGCGGGCCCAGGGTGAGCCTGTACGGACGCGTCACCCAGGCCACCACCCGGCCTGCTCCTGGAAACCGATCTCTGTGTCTCCTGTGCCTGGCGGCACCAGATGCTTCCGGAAGAAACCTCTCGGGGAGGAAGGGCTCTCCTCCCGCCCACAGGGAAGGTCGGCAAAACAGAAACACAGTGTTCTGTGTTCTAGCCGGGGCACCGCCGCTGAACACACCAGAGACAGACACCAAGCCCTTTTCATCGGCGGCCGAACAGCTCCTCAGGACCAGACAGGAGAGAGCAGTCACCCAGGAGTGTGCACGTCAGCCGTTCCCGCCCCAAGAGCCCAGAGGCCAAGCACCCCGAGACCGAGGATGCCGGTCCGTGAATACGGAGCCGCAGAGAGGGCCCCTGAGCTGGCCGGGCAGCTGGTCGTGGCAGAATCCGGGCCAGAGCTCTGCTTCCGAGCGGGCCTCCAGTCAGGACCAACCGTGACCTCCCGGCAGCCCGTGTCCCGCTCCACTGCTTCTCATGCGACCCTGCTCCCCTTCCGACACTCGCATCCACACGGCAGCCCGCGCGGCACGCGGTGGGCACGGTGTCAGAAGCACCTCTGCGGCTCTACCTGGTGGGTCCCGCGTCTCCAGGAAACAGAGGGAACTCAGCCATGCGCCCTCCGCCCTCCCGAGGCCGCACACACCACACACCTGCACCCCAGTGCAGGTAACACAGCCATGCACCTCAACTAGTTCCAGAGTCCCTGTGAACCACAGCGTCAGAAATGAGCCCCTGTGGGTCCAGTGGTCAAGACTCCTGCTCCCAACGCAGGGACCGCAGGTTCAATCCCTGGTTGGGGAGCGAAGATCCCACATGCCACACAGCCAAGCTAAAAAACAGAGAGAGGGCAGGCGGGAGGGAGGGAGGCTCGGGGGAGGAGACACATGCACACGTGCAGCTGAGTCACACCTCTACAGAAACTAACGCAGCATCGCAAAGCAATTACCCTCCAATTAAAAACAAAACCAGCTTGCTCTCGTAATCTTATAATTTGGAAATAAAACACGATTATATATAAAAATAAAAATAAAAAGAGAGAAAGACGGTAACTCCTCGGCCCCCATTTTTCGTCTCCACCCACGGATGCTAAGCAGGTCCCTCACCCCGGGGGCAGCCCTGCACCTGGAGTCACTCCTGTCTGCAGCGGGGCCAGGCCACGCCCCCCACCTGCCACTCTCACCAGGGTCCGAAGCCCACACTCCCCATCAGGCGCGCCCCGAGGCCCTGCGATCAGTTACCCAGGGAAGGGTGGGTGCGGCTCACACGCAGGGGTTTAGCACGTAGCTGGCCGAGCCCCTACCTGGCCTGCCAGCGGCCGGACGTGGTCCTTCTGTTGGGGCGTCCCTGGGCGCCCCCCTCCCCGCGCCTGTCTGCCGAGGACACAGCCCACTGTGCCAGCGCTGATTGGCTCATTCCATCCGAAGCCACTGCAAAGAATAGGCGCATTCACGCGGGGCCGGTGAGGCGGACGTTGTCCTAGGCTGGGACTGGACAACCCTGTGACAGGGTTAAAAACACAGGACACAGCTGCCCTTGTTCCCACTGTGGGTGCCCAGCGCCAGGCCCCACAGCCGGCCAAGCAGGGAGGAGGGCAGGTGGCCCTGTGTGCAGACAGAGGGCAGGGAGGACACACGTACGATGGGGCAAGGGGGCCCCACAAACGCCACGAAGGCCCCAGGACTCCTCACGCACAGGGTGGGGGATGGGGGCCCCACAAACGCCGCGAAGGCCCCAGGACTCCTCACGCACAGGCGGGGGACGGGGACCCCGCAAATGCAGCAAAGGCCCCAGGACTCCTCACGCACAGGGTGGGGGACGGGGACCCCGCAAATGCAGCGAAGGCCCCAGGACTCCTCACGCACAGGGCGGGGGACGGGGACCCCTGCAGCAATGCCGGTGCCCCAAGATGGCTGTTCCCCGGGCACCCCTGAACCCTGCTGGCAGGAAAGGGGTTCCTGCTCCACAAATTACATCCCAAATCACAAACCCCACATCCAGACCTTGAAAAGACGGTCACTAGACCAAAATCTAGTGCCGAGAAAATACAGGACAGACTGATGCGTGAAGCACCCCCTCAGTTCTGTTCAGTTCAGTAGCTCAGTCGTGTCCGACTCTTCATGACCCCATGGACTGCAGCACACCAGGCCTCCCTGTCCATCACCAACTCCCGGAGTTCACTCAAACTCATGTCCATTGAGTCAGTGATGCCATCCAGCCATCTCATCCTCTGTCGTCCCCTTCTCCTCCTGCCCTCAATTTTCCCCAGCATCAGGGTCTTTTCCAATGAGTCAGCACTTCGCATCAGGTGGCCAAAGTATTGGAGTTTCAGCTTCAACATCAGTCCTTCCAGTGAACACCCAGGACTGGTCTCCTTTAGGATGGACTTGTTGGATCTCCTTGCTGTTCCCTCTCCGTAGACGCCAAAGAACACCGCAGAAAACTGTACCGACCAGCCTAACACTAAGATGTGTGTTCATCCCGCTGAACCACCTGGTCACACCTGCGGAGAGGTCCTTGGGCATGGAAGGGCTTCTGTCCCATCCTGCCATCACCTGTCTCCTCACCCACCCCCACCTCAGTCTGGGAAACCTTCCATCTGTGGGCAGCTCTGCTGAAGCCCCACAGTTTCAGGCAAAATTCGGTGGAGGTGGTGTCCCGAAGGAGGCATGAAATAGGTCCCTGGACAGTGCTCCTGCCTGAGGAGCCCCTCCAGCAGTGCCCCCTCCACACATGCGAGGCTCAACCAGTGTCTCCTCTGGGGCAGAAGCTCCATGAAACCCTGGTGCCCTCTTGGGTGCACCCCACTAGCTCCTGGCTGCACATGGTCTGGGGGTCCCGGCTCAGGGGCCGAGGCCCAGAGGGGACACATGCTGCATGGAGGGACTTCCCCCAATTAGGAGCATTTTCACCTAGAGGAACTGCTGTGCAGCAAAACCCTTGGAGTGAGCTGGTTTCGACCTGGAACATCCGCTCTCGCGCCGGCGAGCGGCGGGGATCAGCCCGGGGATCCGAGAGTGGGCTCTAGTCCAGCCGTGGGCGTCGGCCTCGAGGTTGGTCCTCCAGGAGACATGTGGCAGAGGAGACGGGAGGGTCAGGAGTGGCTCCTGGTGAAAACCCACCAGCAGACTCTCATTTCTTTTGTTTTAATAGATACAGAGAATCGTGCTGATTCATCTAATTAGACCGTGCTGGGTCTTCCTTGCTGTGCAGGCTTTTCTCCAGCTGGGGTGAGCGGGGTCGCCCTCCAGCTGGGGTGAGCAGGGTCGCCCTCCGGCTGGGGTGAGCGGGGTTTCCCTCTAGCCACAGTGGCTTCTCTTGCTGTGAAGCAAGGGCCTAGGGCGCTCAGGCTTCAGTGTCTTCAGCTCGTGGGCTCAGCAGTTGAGGTTCCTGGGCTTTAGAGCCAAAGCTCAACAGCTGTGGTGCCCGGGCTTAGCCGCCCCATGGTCGGTGGGATCTTCCTGGACCAGGGATCGAACCTGTGTCTCCTGCATTGGCAAGCAGATTCCGTACCACTCAGCCTTCTGGGGAGCCCCAGACTTTAATTTCTGACTTTATCTGCTGCTTTTAGAAAACAGTCCCTCTGTTCCTTCAAGGTTTTTTTAAAAGGCCCTCCTCTCCCCTACTACACAGAACAAGAGAGAGGGCAGACCTGGTGGGCAGAGAACCAGGAAGCAGCTGGTTTGCCCCTGCTGACCAGGGTCCCAAGTTTAGATGGAATTAAAAAAGAGAGAGAGAGAGAGAGAGAGAGAGAAAGACAGTGAAGCCGGAGCAGGCATTAATTAAAACTCAGGCGGCCGGTTCACAGGGCTGGGACCCACCAGCGGTGCGCCAGCTTGCTGACGGCAGGCGCACTGACTCGTCCTTCGGTCTCCTTCCAAACCTGACTTCATCGCGGCCTGCAGGCTTCTTGGCAAAGCTTTGCTTTAATCTCCTCCCAAATGTTGCCAGGAAAAAAAAAAAAAAAAGATGTTGGATTTTAATTGATTCACGCCGTTTCTCAAGCCAAATGCTCTGAGCAGCGCTTCTCAAGACGAGTCACCCACACGTGCGAGCAGCCGTGTGACCTCCCCACGGCGTCCTGGGGACGTGCTCGCTAGCACAGCACTCCAGCTTGAGCAAGAACGTGTGCTACCTCCCAGGGAAGAAGCCGCCCTTCCCAACTGCTGCTCTGGCTCCAGGAGGAAGAACGGAAAAGTAAATAGCTGCGGTCCCAAAGGAGCCGACACCCTGCAACCCAGGTGGAGGGCTTGCCTGCCTCCTCAGTGAAGGTGGGGGTTCAGGACTCTGGAGGGCCTGGTTTGGAAGCGGGGCCAGAGGGGGGGGGCGCGGGAGTGTGTGTGTGTGTGTGTGTGTGTGTGTGTGGTGCTGAGCTCTCCCACCTCTTCTCAACCTCACTCCCCGACCACGCCCAGGGGTGAGGTGACCCCACCCGAGTGGATGCTGCAGTCAGCACCGCTGGTCCCTGACTCACACCTGGCTTTGCATGTCAGCCTCGCAGTGGCTCTGCCTGGATTCGTCCACAGCCCGCCTGCCCGCCCAGTCAGCCCAATAGCTCTCCCACCCTGTGTCTGCCAGCGCCCAACCTCTGGCTGGGCCTCCTGGTTGGTCTGCGCCTGTGGGTTGAGAGGCAACAGGAGCATTAACCCAGAAACTGCTCGCTGAGCTTGTCCACGTGGGGAGCTCCCTGATGGCTCTCACATAACCACCCCCCTTTCTAAAACTCTTGGTGGACAGCCCCTCCCAGGCATGCCTTTCATATTAACCGAACTCTTCCCAGAAGCCCTGCTGGTTTCTCCAAGCCGTGGCTGACACCAGCGCTGGCACTGGGGTAAGGAGCTGTTTCAGGGTGCAGACACCACACCCCCTTCCAAGCTGACAGGGTAAGGTCTCCTGGTCCACGCAAGGTCGTTACAAGTGTGACCTTGAAGCCGTGACAACATGACCTCAAGTTTGAGCCCCACTCCATGCCAGCTTTCTGTTCATGGCTCCAGCCTAGACAGAAACCATCATCTCCAAACTCTGCAACACTCCACAGGGGCAAAAGAGGGTGTCCGGACCTTTCCCAGGTAATGGTGGGCTGGTTAGGTGAGAACTCACTCACGTCCCATCTAGAGGCAACAAAGATCGTGAGAGGCCAAATTCCAGGGCCCGTCTGGACAGAGAGACAACACGTTATGGAAAGACCAAGGCAGCTTTCACTTACAGCCAACAGCTTCCAGGAGGAGAAGGAGAGAGGACCTGCTCCAGGCCCGGCGGGCTGGGGTCTCCCTGGATACCCTCCCAGGGCTAAGAGAGGGCCAAGGGCTAGTCATCGGGGGCAACTGTCGGGGGCCGTTGAAGAACTGTGCTCACCCCACTGCCCGCCCATCCCATTCCACGGGGCTCAGAGGGTGTGCCGTGGATGGAGAAGCAGCTACAGCAGAAGGCCCAGCCCTGAGGACCCCGGACAGCAGAGGCCTCACACGACACGTGACCAGTGGGCAGGGGCCTCCAGTGGGCAAGCAGTCCCTCTGAGAAGGGTTTGCTGACCTGAGGCCTCAGGGGGACCCACGAGCCGACTCAGGGGCAGTGACGAACATGCAGCTCGTGACGCCAGGGAAGCCAGGGGCAGATGAGCAAGAACCAAGTTTAAAAAAGAGCAAGAGACCCACACCACCTTCAGACAAAGAATTAACAACTCTGATTACAGAGCACCAAGTCTTTCTACGTTTTAAATAGGTTTCAATTTTTGGAGCAGCTTTGGGTTCACAGCACAACTGAGCAGATCAGCGTCCCAGACACCCCGCCCCTACGAAAGTCTCGTTCTTTTCTTTTCTCCCCATCGTGCAGGATCTCAGTTCCCTGACCAGGGACTGAACTCAGCCCATGGCAGTGAGAACTCTGAGTCCTAACCACTGGGCAGCCAGGGAATTCCACGGTTCCATTTATGCTTTTTTTTAAAGAAATAAGTTAGAACCTTGAAACCAACTGCATGGAGTATAAAACAATGAGACATGAGGTCCCAAACCTGAGTAAAACAGAGAGCACGCTCAAAAAACAAGTATAAGGCTGGACTTTAAACCCAACGGACACCTGATGGCACAGGAATGAACAGGTGATGGAAGGTGACCCAGAAATGAGCACAGAGAAGGAGAACCCACAAGAGGAGGGCGAGGCAGAGCCGGGAGGGGAAGGCCTCTCAGGAGGGGAAGCGGGGAGGCCTCGGACGCAAAATCTGTGCAGGTGTGACTGAGAAGCCTCTGAACTGATGAAGACGACGATCCGAAGACTCAACGCATGTCAAAATCTAGACACATCACGATGAAACGTGAGGAAGAAAGAAACAAAGAGAAAATAATAAAATCTGCCAGAGGAAAAGCTTATGTTCAAAGGAAGGACACTTAGACAACTGACCCAGTTCTCATCAGAACAGCAGAAGCCATAAAACAATGGAATAAAGGAGTAAATGTGCTTTTTTAAAAAAACAAAACCTGCCGAACAAGAATTCTATCCCCAGTAAAAATGCGCTTCGCCCGCATTCTTTTTTTTTAATGTTTTGGCCGTGCTGCACAGCATGTGGATGTCAGCTCCCCAACCAGGGATCACACCCGGGCCTCGTGCGTCGGAATCACAGAGTCTTAAACACTGGACTGCCAGGGAAGCCCTTTCACACTCATTCTTGAAAGAAAATAATTTTCAGACAAAACAAAAAGAGAAAAGAGAAATTGAGAGTGGATACCAATGCTGAAGAAAGGAAAGGAAAGGATTAGCCTCAGGATGCCTGGTCCCAAATGGACCTTTGAGAGGCCAGCAGAACAGAAAGGCAGCACAGTTCTAACTACCCGAGGAGCTGTAGAAACTAGCAATGATTTCCAGGGCTGCTTCAAAGCAGACAGTAAAAGCTAAATGCCAGACAACAAAACATCAAAGCTGCTAGAGGGAGAAACTGAGGTGAAGTGAGTATTCCAAGTCCTTGCATGACCTGGGAGGAGGTGCTGGCTCACTGCAGCCTTGGGAAGGTAACAGTGCTGCTAGACTTCTCTGGTCACTCAGTGGTAAAGAACCTGCCTCCCAATGCGGGAGACCCGGGTTTGATCCCCGGGTTGGGAAGCTCCCCTGGAGAAGGAAATGGCAACCCACTCCAGTATTCTTGCCTGGAGAATCCCATGGACAGAGGAGCCTGGCGAGCTGCAGTCCACGGGGTCGCAGAGTCAGACATGACTGAGCACACGTGCTCATGAAAATAATAGAAAGCAGAATATACAAGGTTTAAAGAGGAGATGGAAAAAAAACCCAGTCACTGCAAATAAAGGGAAGAAGGGAGAAAACAGGCGAAGCAAATAGAACACAGGACATAAAAGAGACGTCAACGCAAATACGTCAATAGCGCCAGTAAGGGGACACGGAGAAACACATTTCTGAGCTGGAGGCAGAGTGGCAGTGACGATGTCATCATTTTTGAAGCTCCTCAAGTCTCCTCTCAACACAAAATATATCGACCAGAAAAGCAAAACAATAAAACATCTTCCGCAAAAAGATGACAAAGCGCTGCCTCTCTTATGATCGCTGCTGTTGCCTTAACAAGGGCTTCCCAGGTGGCTCAGAGGGTAAAGCATCTTCCTGCCATGCGGGAGACCTGGGTTCGATCCCCGGGTCGGGAAGAGGCCCTGGAGAAGGAAAATGGCAACCCACTCCAGTATTCTTCTCTGGAAAATTCTATGGGCAAAGGAGCCTGGCGGACTACAGTCCATGGGATTGCAAAGAGTTGGACATGACTGAGCAACTTCTCTTCACATTGCCCGAACAAGGTGCCAGAACACCCCTGGCTTAGGACAGCCTTCTTACTTCCCAGGGGCCACGTGGTGAGGCATGAGGACAAAGCTCAGCGGGGTGGGGGTCGTTCCTGCCCCCGGCAGTGTCTGAAGCGGATGCACCCCCACCAGCCGCCCGCTCCCACTGCCTAGGCTCTGAGGGGTCTGCTTTGGGCAGAGATGAGAGCTCAGGGTCCCTCGCCTGCTACCCGTGAGGTGCCTGTGCCTCAGGGTGGGCACCCCCGGAGCAAGCCTGCCGAGAGGGCTCTGCAGAGGCTGCTGGCTCCCTGACACCCAGCCCGGCATCTTGCCGCATCACCACGACACCCTACAAGGGGCCCAGACTGAGCTTCAATCCGCCGCCCTTATCTCCAAACCACCCCCACTAAGAAACTGCACAGGAGCCAGTGAGGGTGGGAGAGAGCCTTAGGACTGGGCACTCGGAAACCACCAGCGAGTGTGAACCTTGAGATGGAGCGGGACCCCTGGGGGCGGAGGCCGGGTGGGACAGTCAGCCGGGACCAGAGGATAAACACGTTTGCAGTTTCGCACGAGAAAAACAGCAACCAGACAAAAGCCTGCCATAAGCAGAGGTCAGTGATAAACGGCAGAGCAGAGAAGATACACACACCTGCGTGTTCACTCGCTCAGTCGTGTCCGACGCTGTGCGACCCCACGGACGGCAGCCCGCCAGGCTCCTCTGTCCACGGGATTCTCCAGGCAAGAACACTGGAGCGGGGAGCCATGTCACCCTCCTGGGGATCTTCCCTGCATCCCCCGCATCCCCTGCATTAGCAGGCAGGTTCTTTTACCACTGAGCCACCTGGGAAGCCTATACATGCAGCTTACATCATAGGTCAAAAGCTAACATATAAGGAACTTCAGAAAATTGAGAAGAAAAATCCAAACAGGCCCAGAGGGAAAAAGGGGGAAAATAGGCAAGAGCTTTGAATAAACTGCTCACATAAAATGAAATGCAAATAGTCTTTAAATGCATGAAAAGATGCTCAACTTCACTCATGGTAAGAGAAATGCAAATAAAATACACTGACATCACCATTTCTCCCCTACCTGGCAAGCCCCCAGAAGTTTGACAACGCTGTCTGTTTCGAGGCTGTGAGAACCGGACTGGCAGAATGCCACACGACACTGGGACTCCTGGGGAGGGGGTTTTGGCAACATGTAGCAAAAGTACACAGTCATTTTACTTTTGGCCTAGAAATTCCACTTCTAAGAATCTAGTTAAGATATACTCAAAAATGTATGAAAACCACATGCGCACAAGGATACTCACAGAAGCACTGTTTCTAGCAGCAAAAGACAGGAAACAACGCAAATATTCAGGGACTGCGCGCTCACTGGTGAGGCTAAGATCCAGCCCCTTGGGGAGTATTGCACAGCGGAGAACACGGATCAGGCAGTGGCGCTGAGGTCTGGGGCAGACTGAGCACAGCAACAGCACAGCAGGGCACAGCGGGTCACTTCTCCCCTCAAACAGGACAGGGGAACCAGGAAGACACACGCACGGCCTGTATGATTGCCAAGCGGAAACATTAGTTAAAAACGACTCAAGGACTCCCCTGGTGGACTGGTGGTTAAGAATCAGCCTGCCAATGTCGGGGGCACGGGTTTGACCCCGCAGAAGTCATGAGCTCCCCTGCACCCCACTGCCTGTGGTTTTAGGCATTCCGCTGAAAAGACCAGGAGCGCCCAGGGATAGCAGTGATTCCAGCCTCTGCAGCACACGGGCCAGGTGAGCCCCTCAGACCAGAGCTGGAGGAGACAGTCCAGGACCACAGGGGTCTGGTCAGAAGGGTGCAGGGAGAACACGCAGGAAAAGATGCTTGGACGTGGAGGCCGGCAATTCTCTTAGAAAAGATACAAAAGGAAAGAACCACACACACACATATACAACACACACACACAAAACCTGATCAATCACACTTTATGAAATGTAAAACTTTTGCTCATGAAAGGTCCTCTTAAGAAAACTGGGAATTCCCTGGCCGTCCAGGGGTTAGCACTTGGTGCTTTCACTGCTGAGGTGCAGGTTCAACTCCTGCTCGGGGAACTAAGATCCCACAAGCTGTGTGGCACAGACAGAAGAAGGAAAAAGAGTCAGGGGAAAGCAATGGCGCAGAGCTAATATTTAAAGCTGAAATCCAGGGACACTTTCCACGCACAGAAAAAGACCTGAAATCTGCACATCTCAAGGTGGGGACTGTGTGCCTGGAAAAATAAACCTAGACCAGTCAGCTTTGAAACATTTCTAGTAAAACTGCTAGACTTCAAAGCCAAAGACAAAATCCTCAAGGCCTCCAGGCAGCGAGATCGGAGTTGACTGTGACCAATGTCACGTAAAACCAACTCAGAAACAAAGAAACAATGGAAAATGTTTTTTGAAAAGTTAAAACACCACACACACAAAACCTCACTGAAAGAAATCATGAACCAAGGACTTTGGAACGAGCCAAGCCGAGAGCATCTTGTTGTTCCAGGAAGCAAGAGAGGAATGAGAGGGGAAAAAAAGTAACTTTAAAAAAAGGAAAAAAGAAAAAGATGGGGCTGTTGGGAGCCCAGCAGCAGCCTGAGGCTGCCCCTGAAGCCAGGGTTGGATCATCTTGTCCGGATCCTAACCCACAGAGCAAAGCCGTCCCTGTGTGCCCACAGATGGGGACAGACAACCAGGTAACCGGGCGAGGCCAGGACAAGGCTTCCCCCGAGGAGAATCCCACCGGCGAGGAGAAAGGGAAGCAGGGCCTGGGGGCCCCGCGGCAAACAGCGCGGCCACAGCTCAGCCGCAGGACGTGAGGTGCTGCGCTGGTGAGTCAGGGTCCAGGGACCAGGGTTTGCGCATCTCAGAGCATCTCCCCAAGGTGCGCACCGACCAAGAAAGGAAACCAGCATGGCAGCCCAACACCACTGTCAATGGGCCGAGAGGACACGGCAGTTCGTGAAGCCCGGCGCGCAGGCACCGAAGGGGGTGGGGCGGGGGTGCAGTGGGAGGTGTCTGGCTAAAAATGCACATCACACTCCCGCCCCAAGAAGGAGCAGAGAGACTCAAATCGAGGAGCCCAGTGACTCAGACAGTAAAGAGTCTGCCTGCCGTGCAGGAGATCCGTTTGATCCCCAGGTCGGGAAGATCTACTGGAGAAGGGAATGGCAACCCACTCCAGTATTCTTGCCTGGAGAATCCCATGGACGGAGGAGCCTGGCGGGCTACAGTCCCCGAGGTTGCAGAGTCAGACACGACTGAGGCACTTTCACTTTACAAAACAGCTAGTCGGTACACAGTTCAGAAAAGTATCAACCTTTGTAAGAGACAAGGCAAGGTCTGGAGGCTCACAGACTGTAAGATACCAGGCGACAGAACGGGGCGGGGGTCCTTGTAGACCCTGGGACAGAAAACGGGGTCAGTGGGGAGCTGGGGCCGCGTAGAAGGCCCGTCTCCCGGTGGCCCGTGCGGGAGTGCCCGTGCCTGTCCGGTTCTGAGCACACGCCACGTGCAGACGCCAGCGCCAGGGGAGCCTGAGGAACTTGGTGCTATTCTTGCCACTTTTCAGTGAGTCCAAAATTAGTTACATGTAAAACTTCAAAAAAATATATCTGGAACATGTACACCATGGGAGGCTCCTCAGAGAAGGGGTGAACTCCGCTCAGTTGCGTCTCCGAACCCCTGCGAGGCAGACGCAGGCAGAAAGTTCCCTGACCTTACCCTCCCCAATCACCTCCCAAAGACCCCATCTCCACAGATCATCCCCTTAGGGGGCAAGGCTTCAAATATGCACTTGGGGGGATGTCACTCAGTTCACAGCAGTGCAGGTGTTAACTGGGAGCAGTATTGATTGTCTTGATCACCCTTATCTCTGATTTCAGAACTGCCTTTCTAATCAGGGACGGGGGAGCCAAGGGGGTCCAAGCGCTCACCTGGTATACCTGTGAAGACATGGGAGGGGCCCACCACACATGGGGAGACTTGCACAGAGGGTCCCCGAGATCCTGCAGGAGCCGAGGGGACCCAGTGCTCATCTGAGTCCCGGAGGAGGCCAGGAAGGAAGGCCCTGGCCTGCGGGGTCTTCGCTGGACGCTGCTGTAGGGGACCTGGCCGGCCTGACGGCCCAGCATCACAGAGGGAGCGGGGCCCAGGGCTGCTTGCACAGAGCACACCTGTGTGGCGGCCTGAAGACACCTATTCCAGGGGCCGGTGGGCTGGGAGGCTTGACCCTATCACTGAGGTCAGCGACAGGCAGGTCACCCTCAACAGGAAATGCTGGCTGGGCCTTAAGGACAAGCCCTCACACCTTTGCCCTGGACTATGCCTGGCACAGCATGGTACTGGGGCTAAGTCCAGCTCACAGCCGACCGAGCCCTGATAGGAAGGGTCCAGGCCCAGGGCCCTGCTGGGTGGCAGGGGGAGCATGCAGGCCAGGCAGCTCTGCTGGGAGAGGGGGTCTTCAGAGCCCCAGGCTGGGCAGGGCAGAGGGGAGGGCGCAGGCCGGGGGAGTGTGGAGGCCCAGGTGGAGGTCCCGTCTCTGGACTGTGCCTGAGAGACTCGAGGCGCACTGCTTGTCTGTGACTCGGATAAGGCCTCCCAGCCCCAGGCTCAGGTCCCTCGCTTCCAGAAGGTTCACTGTGAGACCATCCCTCTGCACGTTCCAGCTCCTGAGGACGCGCCCCGAGCCTGGCTTCCTGGCCGCAGCCCCCTCGGGCCTCGCCTGAGCCCGGCAGTGCCCTGCTCTCCGGGTGGCAGCTGTGCACAGGGTGAGGGCCGGGGCGGCGCCTGGCGCGCGGCAGGCTGTGCACCGCGCGACGTTTGGTCACCATGCTCTTTTTCTCAGTTTTCTTTAACGGTGTTTACTGTTGCGCCATGGTCACAGTTGCTTTGACCTTGCAAGTATCATGAACGCAAACTCAGGGTTTCTAAATTCCAGACCCAGAGACTTGCTGGTGGTGATGCCACCAACCGCCTCCTGAAGGCGCACCAACCTTCTGGTGACGTGTTCTGGAAACGCTCAGAGGAGAAAGTGAGTGTTAGTTGCTCAGCCATGTCTGACTCTTCGCGACCCCATGGACCACATACCCCGCCTGGCTCCTCTGTCCATGCGATTCTCCAGGCAAGAACACTGGAGTGGGTTGCCATGCCCTCCTCCAGGGGATCTTCCCCCTCCCAGAGATGGAATCCGGGTCTCCCACATTGTAGGCAGATTCTCCACCGTTTGAGCTACCCGGAAAACACTCCTTAATACAAAGGAGAAACGTTGCTCTTTAATACAAGAAGGTCTACCTGCCATAACTGTGCGGGAAATACTGCAGGTATTAATAGTTGCCGAATGAGTCTTAATTCACGGACACAAATCAGCTTTCAGAGGCGCGCAAAGGGCTAGGAGGGTCCCAAGACCCCGTGTTTACTCCACTCTGGGCCGAGCAGACACCCTGCCAGGCAACCTTTCCCTCCCCTCCCCAGGTGGGCTGTGGTCCTCCCAGCCCGACAGCCCTGCTTCGTGGCGGCTGGAGGTCGAGCGGCACTTCCCACTCCCGCTGTCCTGCAGCTCAGAGCCAGGACCTGCGGCGTCATCCAGGCCCCGATAGCTGCAGACAACAAGCGGTAGGGAAGCTCCCGCGCGCTCGGCAGCGCAGGAAGAGGAAAATGAATCAGAACCTAAGATGCGCAGCAGGAAGGCGCTGCCGAGAAGCGCATCCGCTTCTCCCAAGACGCAAGGTCAAAGGGAGGGGCAGGTGTTTCTAGGAAAACGGGAGGCCGCGCCTCCTCTCTGGCTCCTGACAACCAATCAAACCCTTCATCCCGTAGCTTCCGATTCTGTGAGCATCCGACAGCTGCGTCGCCACCCCCGGAAACGGGAATGCAAGAGGTTAAAAACTGGACAAAAAAAAAAAAAATCGCCAGGGCCGCGCCTTCCTGAGGTGGGCGACGCATAAACGCCGGAGTCGAGGCCCCCAGCGACCACCTGCGCGCCTACCCAGGCCCCGAGGCCGCGGCGCAGTGGGGCCTGTGCGCCCGCCGCCGCGCCCCGCCGGGTCCCGGGAGACAAGCACGGCCCAGAGCGGTGGCCGAGAGCCCGCGAGGGCGCCTGGAGACGCAGAAAGGACCCCTGCCCCCGGCGAGGGCGCCTCGGGGGCGCAGGGCCTCGGCCCGCGGGATGTCACCCCGCCACCTGCCAACTTCGGGCCACCCCCGGACCCCCTCCGGGTCACCCCCAGGCCACCCCCGACCAACCCTGGGCCACCTTACGGCCACCTGCAGACCACTCCCATCCCAGCCCTGGTCCACCTCCGGGCTGTCTCCCGGCCGCGGGCGGGGACGAGCGTGCGCTGCCGGCCTGCCACCCCGCAGCCGCCCTGCCGCGCAAGGCGCGGGGGACGCACGGTGCCAGGCGCGGGCGCTTCGCGGAGGCCGGGCCGGGTCGCGGCGGCGCGCGGGGCCGGGGGCGGCCGGGGCTGCTCACCGAGGCTCCCCGCAGGCGGGCGGCTCCGGGGCTCCGGGCGGCGGCGTCCGACGGCCCGGCTCAGCCATTGCAGTGGCGCTGCGGCGGGCTGGGGGCGCGCGTCACCGCGGGCGGGCGCCCCGAACCCCGGCGCTCCCCGCCCTCCCCGCCCCGGCGCGGCCCCGCCACACCCCCTCGCCTCCGTTTCTGCCCCTCCGAGTCCTTTCAGGGGCAGGTCTGCGGTCTGTTAAAATCCGGAGACCTCGTGGCCGAAAATAACCCGGCTGCGGCGGGGAGGGCTCCGTGCGGCCCGCACGCCGCAGCCGGGCGCGCGGGTTCTTGGGGACGGTCGGGGGGGATCGCTCACCCGCACTTCAGTCGGAGAGCAGCCGCACGGGATGGTCGCACGTGTGTGTCTCACCGTTAACTCTCTCGGCAGCCCGTCTCCAAATGCTGCCTGTCTCCGCTCGGGGGAGAAGTGGTTTTTGGAGCCTCGCGGGGAGCAAATGAGCCCTGGCTCCGGATACACGGTTAGGCCGCGCCTCCGGGCCCCCTGGCTCCAGGACGCCCCGCCGCCGCCGCTCCATCCTCCGGGGGCCCCTCTGCAGAGCGGGGAGCGGCCTCACCCCCCCTTCTTGAAGTTGCTGGAGAAAGCACAGTTAGCAAACGTTGGCAGGAAGGAGGAGTGAATCCTGTTTACCAAAACCTGTGTGCAGGGGGAGCTTCCCGGCGGGACGCGTTCCTTCCCCGATACCAGGACGTCCAAACGGCCGATGCCAGCATCAGGAGCTCTGACGGCAAATGCGGGCCCTAAAGTGTGCGGGAGACGGGTCCTCGCCCTCGGCGTCCCGGCCGTGCTTTCTGGGCACAGGACCGCCGGTGCGGTTTATCGGCTGCCGGCTGAGAACACGTCTGAGAGACAGCAGCTTGGGCCCTCAGGTCGCCCGTCTGAATGACGCATCCCAGGGAGGCTGGGGCGGCCTGGGTGTCGGGCCCCTTGGCCCCTTGGTGGGCGGCGGTCGTGGGTGGTTACTGTGAACTGAAGAGAACACTCAGGAAGGCTCGCCACGGGAGGGAAAACCGCGGCCACCACAAGCGTACCCTCGGGGAGGCCCCTGGAGGAGGCAGCGACAACCCACTCCAGTATTCTTGCCTGGAGAATCCCATGGACCGAGGAGCCTGGTGGGCTGCAGTCTGTGGGGCCACAGAGAGTTGGAATGACTGAGTGACTAACACACACATGCAGGAAGGTCCCATGGGGTGGAGCGGGCTGGAGCCCAGGGTGGGACCCCACACCACCCACTGCTCCTTGTGGGTCTCACAGCCCACAGACTGTGCCCTGGGCGGCAGCAGCAGCCAGACTGCCCTCGGTGGGGAGAGACCCAGGTTGGTAACCTGCAGATGGCATGCATCTGTGCCTCCACTGGCCCTTCTGTCATGGGCTTTTTGTGCAAATAGTGGGCTGGCTGGACAAGGCAGCTGGCCGACACGGGCAGAAAGGGCCATCTTCTCCACCTGACTGTCCAGCACGTCCTGCGCAGCAGGACATGCAGTGAGATGCGTGTGGGATGCCTGAAGGCCATCCGTTCCCATACTTCTTCCCCAGACCCCCTTCACCCTGACCCCCCAAACCCATTCCTTCAGTCCCTGACCATCAGTGTAGGCAAATATCTCAGTCACTTCTCCCCCCGCCCCCAAGGAAAAGCAGGTGACACAACCAAATCGACCACTTGAAAGTGGCCCACTGGGTAGACCTCCCGTCCCTGCCATCACCGGGGCCAGTCAAGTCAGGCTGTGACACCATCAGTCCAGCTCAGCGTGATTACAGCAGACTCTATTTTCATTGGTCAGCAGACTGTTTTAGGGAACTCCCCATAAAACCAGGGGCTTCTCTCGTTCAGTCGGCAAAGAATCCGCCCGCAATGCAGGAGACCTGGGTTTGATCCCTGAGTGGGGACTATCCCCGGAATGGCAACCCACTCCTGTATTCTTGCCTGGAAAAGCCCATGGACAGAAGAGCCTGGCGGGATACAGTCCATGGGGTCCCCAGAGTCGGACACGATAAACCACCACCACCGTCATAAAACCAGAGGTGCAAGAGGAGGGCAGGGAGAGGGTGCCCCCAGGGGAAGCCGCCTGCTCCTGCAGCTTACCTGGGCGTTAGGTGAGCTTGAGGGCAAACTCAGGTTAGTCTGCAGGGGCTACCGCCCACAGACAGGGTCTTAAACAACAGAAATGTGTTTTCTCACAGTGCTGGAGCTTGGAAGCCCAAGGTCAGGATGCCCGCAGGGTTGGTTTCTGGCGGGGCCTCTCTGGTGAGGGTTAGTGTTGGCTAGGGTCAGCGTCTAGTGATTCCCTGAAGGTCAGACTATCTTCCTCTCCCCGGGGCTCAGTTTGGGGACGTGGCTGCAGGTCTTTCCAGAAAGGCTGAAAGGAAGGTTGCTGCTGTGTTTTTTTTTAACACCCTGGGGCTAGCACAGGATCCTTCCCCGGGAATGCCCAACTTTTCCTTAATTAGGACTATGGGTCTGTGAGCTGATTCAGGTCTGACCACTGAGCAAGGGCTGTGACTTCTACACAGTGACCCAGGGCTGGCTGTGTTCACTGAGAATCCAGTTTGTTGCTTCAGTTAAGTGGATCAAGTTGACCCTTAGTGCGTTTCCCGTCGACTTCAGCCCTGGGAACCGCGTCTCATTCACTGCTGCCCCAGGTTCCTGTGGGTCACGTCTCTCTAATGACCACCCAGCTCTTCTGCTAGCCGAGGGAACTGCAGCTCATTCTGCACTTGGCAGGGAAGAGCTGGCGGGGGTCCTCTGAACTGCAAGGTCCAAACTGTTCCCTGGAGTCAGGAAGCCCCTGCCTCGCTGACCCGCAGAGAACAGCCCCTACCTGCCCCGCTTCCCCCAGAGTCGGGCATTTGTCTCACCAATGTCTGCACGTGGCAAGTTCATCCAACACACCTGGCTCCTAAAGGAATTGCTGTCATCTCAACTTCATTCCACACTGAGTTTGGATTTTGCTTAAACCAAAGGACCAGATGCTGAGACCCACTCAGATTGCTTCAGCTGGCCCAGGGAATTCAGAATCTGCTTATTCATGAGCAAGCAAATCCATGTTGAGAAATTAAGCCAAATTTAGCAAATGTATTTTTTAAAGGGCTGGAAGCTGAAAGTCTGCTGGAAAATAGCAGCTGTAGGGTAGATAAGCAGGTTCAACGTATCTGCTCGTAGATCCTTAGTAATAGCACAGCGGAAAGAGTGTGCCTACAGTAGAGGAGCCAGGCAGACACCAAATCAGCCTGAAAAGGGAAGTCACATCTGCCGTGGGACACAGCAAAATCGGGTGCCTCAACATAGGAGAACTGAGAAAAGCAGTTTCATTTCCGCAGTACACTTACCCAGATTCACACCTGAATCCAACTGTGAGCAAACATCCGACAAACCCAAACTGAGGGACGTTTCCGCAAACCAAGTGCTAGCCTCTAATTCAAGGTCATGAACCCCAGAGGCTGAGGGACTATGCCGAACAGGGAGGCCTGGCGTGCTCTGATTCACGGTGTTGCGGAGTCGACACGACTGAGCGCCTGAACTGAGCTGAGCTGAAAGGGTAACGACTGCCGCTCAGGGTCCAGGGTTTTCCCCAAAAAAGCGTTTTTAGGAGAGTGAGGGATTGGAGTAGCAGTGCCTTTTCCAGCGAAGCCCCTGCGTTTGGCCGTCACACTGCGGTCGTGTGAGAGCCTGTCTTTGTTTTCAGGAAACACACACTGAAGTACTGGGGTGGAGGGGTTATGCTTACAAATTACTCAGAAATAATTTGTGTATATGCACATACACATGTGTATACATGGAGAAAGATAATGCTAATGCGGGGAAATAGTAACATCTGGGGATCTAAGGCTGCCGCAATTTTTTGTAATATTAGTGCAATTCTCAGTAAGTCTAAAGCTATGTCAAATTCAAAAGATTTATATATATATGGAAAACGGATTCACTTTTCTGTACACCTGGGCTAACACAGCTTTGTAAGTCAACTATACATCAGTAAATTTTTTAAAATAGCATAAATGAAAGTTTCTTTTTAAAGTTATATTGCTCCCACCATGACCCAATACCCTTAGATTACATTTCCACACACATTCCCCACAACTTTGCCAAAATATATTAGCAAATTCTGCAATTTCTTTAATGTGCAAACCTAACTCTTCTCAGGTTTGGCTTTGTTTTTCGATTTATTTTATGGAAATGCAGTTGATTTACAATAGCGTGTTAGTTTCTGGTTACAGCAAAGTGACTGAGCAAAGCACATTATATGCACTAGCTTGAATCTGCTAACCGCAGACTCGCGACCCGCCCTTCCTGGCCACCGCAGGCCTGTTCTCCAGCTCTCTGTCTGTGAGTCTGCCTCAGTTTTGTGAACAAGCTCGTCTGGGTCGTGTTTTGGACTCTGAATGTATGTGACGGCGTATAATACTTGTTTTTCTCTGTGACCGCCTTCACTCGTGTGGTCATCTCTAGTTTCATCCACATTGTTGCAAACGCCACTATTTCATTATTTTTTGGCTGAGTATTATTCCATCAGGCCTTCCCAGGGGGCGCTAGTGGTAAAGAATCCACCTGCCAACACAGGAGACATAAGAGACATGGGTTTGATCCCTGGGTCAGGAAGATCTGGAGAGGGCGTGGCACCCACTGCAGTATTCTTGCCCGGAGAATCCCAGGGACAGAGGGGCCTGGCGGGGCTCAGCATGCACACACACGCGCGTTATTCCACTGAGGGGCCTGGCGGGGCTCAGCATGCACACACACGCGCGTTATTCCACTGAGGGGCCTGGCGGGACTCAGCATGCACACACACGCGCGTTATTCCACTGAGGGGCCTGGCGGGGCTCAGCATGCACACACACGCGCGTTATTCCACTGAGGGGCCTGGCGGGGCTCAGCATGCACACACACGCGCGTTATTCCACTGAGGGGCCTGGCGGGACTCAGCATGCACACACACGCGCGTTATTCCACTGAGGGGCCTGGCGGGGCTCAGCATGCACACACACGCGCGTTATTCCACTGAGGGGCCTGGCGGGACGCAGCATGCACACACACGCGCGTTATTCCACTGAGGGGCCGGGCGGGGCTCAGCATGCACACACACGCGCGTTATTCTACTGTGCATGTGCGCCACGTCTCTATCCAGTCATCTGCTGACGGCCGTTTAGGCTGTCTCCGTGTCTTGTTTATTGTGACTAGTGCTGCTGTGAACATAAAGATGCACGTGTCTTTCTGAATTGCAGTATTTATTTATTTTTGGCTGTGCTGGGACTTTGTGGCTGCATTGGGCTTTCTCTAGCTGTGATGAGTGGGGGCTACTCTCTGGGTGCGGTGTTTTCACTGCAGTGAGAAAACTGACTTAGAAAAAACCGAATTTTTTACAACATGAATGAAAAAAGTCTTCCCCCAAATAAAACCCTGAGCGCAGGTGGCTTTATTGGCAATTTCCACCTAATGTGAAAGTAACAAAAGATGAAACCTTATACAAGCTCTTTCAGAGAATAGGAGAAAGGCCAACCATCCCTGCTGTTTCCATGAGAGTAGCAAAGCCTGATAAGAACAGTGGGAGGCATGCCCTGGCGGTCCAGCGGCTGGGACTTGGTGCCTTCACGGCCGCAGGCCTGGGTTCAATCCCCGGTTGGGGAACGAAGACCCCACAGGCCGAGACGTGCTTCAGAAGCAGACGAAACAAGAACGGTGAGAGGAAGGGAGGCCGCGAGTCAGCGCTGCGTCGGCGAGCGAGTGGCTGCGAGTGGGACAGCGGGCGCAGGAGAGGCAGGTGGGTGAAATGCAACACTGACTCGTAATTTTAAAACCTCAGCAAATTTGGATTTGAAACGAGTTTTTGAAGCTGGTGAGGACTATATCAAAAAAAAGAAGAAAGAAAAGCAGAAGCCACCTTGCAGACCATCACAGTGGAGTGGCCATCGCAATAAAATGATGGATGAGAAGTGAGACAAGCACGCGCGCAGCCATGGGTCCTGTTCTGCGTTCACGTCACGGTCCTGGGAAACGATAGTAGCGCCCACGAGGTTCAAAAGAAAGAAAGGCTCTTTCTTTTCTCCAACACCGTGTGTGCACTCTGGCTTCTCTTCAGATCATATAAACCCTTCGCCTTTTACAGTGTATCACACAAAACTCAAAACCAAGCCGGATGAAGCGTCGCTTAGGTGTCTAAGGTGATGCAAGTGCAGACAGAGTGAGGTGCTCGCCGTCAGAGTCGGGGCAGCGGGCGCCGTTGCGGGAGGGGCCCGCAGAGGGCTCGCGGGGAGGCGCTGACCAGGCCGCGATCTCGGGCGTGTTTACAATTATTCTCTACGTTTCACACACATGACCTTGCGGGGAGGTGCCTTCCCTTCCGACTGGGGTCGCGATCTCAGGCATGTTTATAATTATTCTTTATGTTTCACACATACGACCTATAGATTTTCCCATTTTGCATGAAATATTCTGGTTTTTGAAAATGCCAGTGGAAAACCAGGGATCTCCCACACGAGCAAATAATCACCAGAGTGGCGGGAAGCGAACGAACGCCCCCCTCCCTCACTTTTCCGACACTGAACTGAGTCCAGAGAGAGGGGGTGCCCTGCTTCCAGCCGCACCCCTGTGCCTTCCTGAGTCCCAGCCCAGAGTCCTTTCAACGTAGGAAGTACTGATGTGTTGTTGTGGAGAATTCGCTGCCTGAAACCCAGTAGTTCAGACGCCAGCATCTTCAGACGGATGACCACGCCCTAGAAGCGGCACCTGAAGGCAGAGGTTCTCGCCTCCTGTGGGTCCAGGCGGGGCTGTGGGAGGCGGGCTCTGTGCCCAAGGCCGCTGGAGTGCTTCATCCCCACTGGGCCCCGGATGCGGGCCCTGGGCTTCGACAGCTGGCCCGGGCAGCTGCTGCTGGTGGGTGGGAAGCTTTCAGGGCTAATGTGCTGGCTGCGCGCTATCCAGCAAGACGGATCGTGGCTGAATCCAGGCACCCAGGATGCGGTCCCTGGCCCATCCTCATGGCTCTGTGCTCCGTCTGGCGTCTGCCCATGTGGGGGTTCTTCCAGGTGTCAGGAGGTCAGTCACTGCAGCCCCTGGATGCCCGCCACCCTGGGACTTCTCCCCAGGGGGCTGGGGCAATGCCTGCGAACTCGGCTGAGCCACTCAGACGGAGAGCAGAGAGCGTTTCCAGAAGAAAGCCAGGAGGGGCAAGGTCAGCGGGGAGGCCAAGACAGCAGCCGTCCACCGGGACGACTTGGAAGGAGCCCCGTCTGCTCCAACTCCACACTTCAGGGGCTCTGGGCGACCCGTTCTTCTGCATAACTCAATAAAGGTGACACAGACTTGGTGAGTCAGCCCCTTGGGGGCCCTGGGGGCCCCACCACAGCATCACACACATGAGACCCCGTTTTTGAGTGAAAAACACCAGGCTGTCCGGTTGTTCCAATGTTCAGCAGGTGCTCGTGGAGGATGGACGAGGTATTGGAGGTCCAGCCTCTGACCTCAGGGAGCTCATGTTCCAGGGGGAGGAACAGGGAGACGTTACGTCATCAGCTGGTAGGCTTTGGAGAGAGGTTCACGCAAGTAAAGCAGATGAGGAAACCCAGCGATGGCGGTGGGGGGTGGGGTGGGTGGTGTTCCCGTTTCACTAAGGAGGTCGGCTGGCCTGACGAGGCCACATCTGCGTGAGCAGGAAGAAAGAGGGAGCCGGGCAGGGCTCTGGGGGGAGAGCATCCCAATAGTGGCAGCCAGTGCGGACACCTGAGTGCGGCCGCTGTGCGCCGGGATGGCTGCAGTTACCGGAGCCGACCTGCGGGAGCACCACCGAGGCACCGTGGGCCTGCCAAGAGCTCGTGGTGAGACTGAACACCCCGGGGCGCCCTGGACGCCCGCCAGGGCCGGGACCAGGTGGGCAGCAGCCTCACATGTGTGAGTCCCAGGTAGAGCTGCCGCTCCCGGCTTCCACTTCCTCACCCGGACGTGGACCTGCTGCTGCTCGCTCCTCCCAACGGCGGCAGGGGCCTGCCTGCACCTGCCATCTGTGGGCCCCAGGCCACCAGCAGCGGGGCCTTCCCTCCCCACCCAGCACCTGTGGGCCCATCACTCAGCCTTTAGCCAGCTCGGTCTGTCACTGCGACCCTTCCCCCGCTGCACCGTCCGTCCGTCCATCCCAGCCTGGACGCCCAGGGCTGAGTCGTGCAGACCTCAAACTTGACCAGGCCCACCCCCAGCTCCTCCCAGCCTGTTTTCTGATGGTCTTTCCTGCAACAGTAAACTCCCCTTGCTGCGCAGACTATAAGCTTGTGGTCCTGGGAAATTCCCTTCTTTTCTCATCCCTGTGTATAATCCATCAAGGAATCCCATTGACTCTGCCTTCGAACCACTGTGCCTTCAGGTCTGACAGTTTCTACCTTTCCACCCAGCCCAGGGCCAGGCCACCGTCCTGGACTCTTGCCGCTCCCTGAGGAGTGGCCTGCTCCCACCCTGCCCCTGAAGTGTGTTCACGCCACACCTCTGCCCAGCAGCTTCCTCTGGTCTCCGAAGCCCCACCCACCCACCTGTTTGGTCTCCACCCGCCTCTGCCCAGCGTGCCCAGGCGGCCCCCCCAGGGCCTCTGCGCCAGCTGTCCCTTCCCCCGACAGCAGCTAACTGGCTCCCTCCCTTGCTTCCTTCACACCTCTAAGAACCCCCAGCCGTGTCCTTACCGCACTGTGTCTGTCTCCGCTGCACAGTTCAGCCCCTGAGCCGTGATGTGTCCACTTGAGCGTGTGTCTTGCTGTGTCCCCCCCACGAGGGCACAGGCTGTCTTGATCCAGCTCATGCTGTGTCCGCAGACCTAGGACAGTGCCCACCACGGAGCAGGACAGACCCGCGCGAGGACCGCTACAAACAGTGGCCACCTTTTCCACGTCCTCTCCAGCATGTGGTCCTTTAGCACCATGTGCATCTTCTACAAACGCAGATCTGATCACACCCATGCCCTAGGGCAGGCTCTATAAGCATCTCCCGGACATCTTACTATGAAAATTTCCAAACACACAGGAACGGTGAAAGAAGTGCCTGTGAGCCTGCACACGCTCACCGTCTGCAATCACCTCCCCAGAGTGCTCCAGGGTCATGTCCCAGAGACAGTGTCCTCCGACCCTGCTCGCCATAGACTAGTTCAGCCTGGAACGTCACATAGACCATCTTTCGGGTAAGGCTCCCAAAGGGCTGCACGGACCCACAGTCTGTTCCCGCTTGCGTGCATCCACCGCGGTTTGCCTCTCGTCTCCTGTGGAGGGCCAGCTGGGCTCCTCCCACCTTGGGTCTGTTGTGAATAAACCGCTGTCAACATCCTTGCACCTTGCAAGGGTTGACAGGTTGCTTGCCGGATTCTGCGTCTTGGACAGCAGGGGGCGTCCGTGAGCCAGTGCATGGAAACCCGATTCTCCCCCGGAGGAGGAAGCCCCCTTGGTACCACCATCCCTCGAAGGGGATCACAGGGGGAAGTCAAACCCTAGACTTGTCAGACCTAAGTCATCAGAAGCCAGTTGTCCAACAGATGTCACGGGTGCCCCACGCATGGAGGGGTCCTCACGGTGCAGGGAGGGAGGCTGCCAGGGAGGATCGGACCAGGGGAAGAGGCCCCGCAGCACCTCCCCGGGGCCTGGCGTGGATGTGCCCACGGGCGTCCTCACGCCAGGCCCGGGGACGGGCATCCTCCCTGCCTGCTCTGTGGCGGGGGTCCTCGGGGAGTCCCCACGGGGCCCCCGGAGCTCCCGCGACCTCTGTATTTCTGGGTGAGCACCGGTCTCTCCTGAGGCATGTCCTGGGCTAGAAGCCCCTGGAGAAGCTCCATCTGGACGAGAAAAGTTAGGCTTGAAGGGGTGTGACCCAGGAAGGATGTTTTCTGAAAACTATTTATTTCTGGCTGCCCTGGATCTTCATGGCTGTGTTCGTGGAAACACGCTGACTAAAACTGCCCACCCTGGCCAAGCACCATCGTGACTATTTGCAAGAGTGATTTTATGACAGGAGGTCCTAGTAAGGAACACGGAACTAACAAGCCACTAGAACTGGAAGAGCTTGGGAAAGGTCAGAAGGAGATGCTACATGTCCTACCACCTCCCAGAACCCTCCTCACTGGCGTCCACCTTGGCTAAGCGAGGCGTGTGCCACCAGGACGGACAGAGTCAGATTGACTGGCGGAGGACAGCCCGGAAACTGACCCCATCCCCAGAAACCCCGAGACTGCGAGCCACGTGGCAGAGCAGCCCTCCTGGGCTCCCTCACCTGCTGCTCTCCACCTGGCGCCCCCGCCCAATAAAGGCTCTTGCTTTGTCAGCATGGGTGTCTCCTCAGACAACTCATTTCTGAGTGTTAGACAAGAGCCCACTCTCAGGCTCTGGAAGGGGTCTCCCTCCCAGTAACAGCAGGATGTGGCTTTTCCGTAGCTGTGGCAAGCAGGGGCCACTCTCTAGCTTCAACAGTATGTGAACCGAGAACTTCCAGGTGGACAAGCTGGATTTAGAAAAGGCAGAAGAACCAGAGATCAAATTGCCAACATCTGTTGGATCAGAGCAAAAAGCAAGCAAATTCCAGAAAAACATCTTCTGCTTCATTGACTATGTGAAAACCTTTGACTGTGTGGATCACAACAAACTGTGGAAAATTCTGAAAGAGATGGGAATACCAGACCACCTGACCTGCCTCTTGAGAACCTGTATGCAGGTCAGGAAGCAACAGTCAGAACTGGACATGGAACAACAGACTGGTTCCAAATTGGGCAAGGAGTACATCAAGGCTGTATATTGTCACCCTGCTTATTTAACTTATATGCAGAGTACATCATGAGGAACACTGGGCTGGAAGAAGCACAAGCTGGAATCAAGATTGCCGGGAGAAATATCAATAACCTCAGATACGCAGATGACACCACCCTTATGGCAGAAAGTGAAGAGGAACTAAAGAGCCTCTTGATGAAAGTGAAAGAGGCGAGTGAAAAAGTTGGCTTAAAGCTCAACTTTCAGAAAACTAAGATCATGGCATCCTGTCCCACCACTTCATGGCAAATAAATGGGGAAACAGTGACAAATGTTATTTTTTTGGGCTCCAAAATCACTGCAGATGGTGACTGCAGCCATGAAATACAAAGGTGCTCACTCCTTAGAAGAAAATCTATGACCAACCTAGATAGCATGTTAAAAAGCAGAAATTACTTTGCCGAAAAAGGTCTGTCTAGTCAAAGCTATGGTTTTTCCAGTAGTCACGTATGGATGTGAGAGTTGGACGTAAAGAAGGCTGAGCACAGAAGAACTGATGCTTTTGAACTGTGGTGTTGGAGAAGACTCTTGAGAGTCCCTTGATCCTAACAAGGGTTGGGATCGTGAAATCAGTTCCTGAAAGTATTTAGCTCTCTACAGACCAGTCCCACCAGACTCCCTGGAGCACAGAGCGCCTCCCTCCACCCTGCAGTCCCTTGGGGGTTGAGTTTGGCAGCCCCAGCAGCACAGGCCGCAGTCTCTGCAGAGGCAGACAGCAAACGCCCTTGTTGTTCAGTCGCTGGCAATGCTCTTGGCAAGTGCCGATTTTGGTAAATGGATAGCGAGAAAGTGGAAACTGTGGCTGATTTTATTTCTTGGGCTCCAAAATCACTGCAGACGCTGACTGCAGTCTGTGACAAACAAGAGACATCACTTTGTTGACAAAGGTCTGTCTAGTCAGGGCTTTCCTCGTAGCTCAGTTGGTAGAGAAATCGCCTGGGGTGCAGGAGACCTGGTTCAATCCCTGAGTCAGGAAGATCCTGGAAAAGGAAATAGCAACACACTCCAGTATCCTTGCCTGGAGAATCCCATGGTCAGAGGAGCCTGGTGGGCTGCAGTCCATGAAGTGGCAAAGAGTTGGGCATGACTGAGGGACTGACACGCCGTCTAGTCAAGGCTGTTTTTCCCGTGGTCATGTGTGGATGTGAGAGTTGGACTACAAAGAGAGCTGAGAGCCGAAGAATGGATGCTTTTGAACTGTGGTGCTGGAGAAGACTCGTTAGAGTCCCTTGGACTGCAAGGAGATCCAACCAGTCCATTCTAAAGGAGATCAGTCCTGGGTGTTCATTGGAAGGACTGATGCTGAAGCTGAAACTCCAATACTTTGGCCACCTAATGAGAGCTGACTCATTGGAAGAGACCATGATGCTGGGAAAATTGAGGGCAGAAGGGGACAACAGAGGGTGAGACGGTTGGATGGCATCACCGACTTGATAGACATTGAGTTTTAGTAACTCCGGAAGTTGCTAATGGACAGGTAAGCCTGGTGTGCTGCAGTCCATGTGGTTGCAAAGAGTCAGACACGGCTGAGTGACTGAACTGAACTGTCTTTGGGGCAAACCTGGCAACTTGTCCCAGAGGCCACCAGGGAGGGGCCCACCCCCCCGGGGCCAAAGGCAGTTGGGTGGGGCATCCTGGGAGTCCACTCCATTTCCTGTGGGCAGATGGCACATCTGGGGTGAAATGGGAAAGTTCCAGGCCGTCAGGGTTCTGGAGTGATTCTGCTGGTTGTCCAAGCCTAGCGCTTATTGGTGGCTCCCATTCCCGGCCTCGGGCTGCAGGCCGTGAGCCTTGCTGGAGCTCTGGGCTGGCTGTGGGTGGCGGTGGCCCCGGGCTGCCCTCCTCCCCCTGCGGCGCCTGGCTGTGGCTCAGGCCTCTCACTCTCTTCCGGGTCCTGGCCTCTCGCGCACGTGGCCGCTGCTGCCCACGTGCCGCCGGGACCAGTCGTGTCCAGGTGCTGTGCCCTCTGCCTGCTGCCTCCCGGTGGCCCCCAAGTGTGCGCCCAGCCTGCACTGGCACGTGTGCACCAAGCCTCCTCCAGCACCAGCCCTCTGCCCACCCACCTCCTGCTCGGTGGGCTCCTGAGCCGCGCTCCAGACTCCGCAAATAGCCTCGCCCCACCTGACCCGGGCCCCGAGTCAGCCCTGTCCTCTGCGACTCAGGCTCGATGTCCGCTGCTGAAAAAGGTCCTTGTGGCCTTCCCTGCGCAGCCCCACCAGGCCCCTCGGGGTGCCCCAGAGGCAGCTCCAGGCCTCCCCACTCCCCCGGGGGCAGGGAGCCAGCTGGGCTGAGGAGGAGGGCTCCGGGGCCGTGTCTCCGAGCTCTGGCTGAGGGCTCTGCCCCGCTGGTGCGCCCAGGGGCTCCCACGGCGGGGCTGGGCCCTGCCTGCTGCTCTGGGACTGTCCAGCTCTGGCCCCTGGTCTCACTGATGCGGCTCCACTGCCCCGGGCCGTGGTCCCCAGGCCTTTCAGACTGGTCCCCTTGGCTGCACCGCTGCCCACACAGGCCCTGTCTTTTTAGGGATGACAGTGTGGTAAGACCAGGTCTTGAAGTAGGAAGGCCTGTTCTCAAACTCGGGCTCATTCCTAGGCCTCTCCAGGCCTCAGTCTCCTTGTAACACTGTGTTCCCCTCGGCCAGCAGCCAGCGAAGGGCATTACCCTGCAGACCTCTGCCTTCAAGGGAAGTCTAAGCATTTTTCACGCACACGAGAGCCTGACCCTGGGGCTGCGCCAAGCCGAGCCTTTCGGGCACTTGAGAGTCATTAGTCCAGCCCCTCACGGGTCCCCCTGACCCACAGCCTCTCCCTCTGCACTCCTGGCATGCTTCGGGCACCGGAAGGTTTGGGGGCTGACTCCTGTTGGAGGCCACCTGCTGGGCCTGCGGGCGGGGTGTGTGTGTGCGCGCGTGTGTATGCCCCTGCCCTATGCTCAGGAGCAGCTGCACCAGTGCTTCAGAAAAGAGGCAGACAAACAGCCCCGCTGAGCCCCCGGGACCTCGATCCAGGCTTGGCAGGGATGCAGCTCCACTCCGGGCACCCTTTCCTGTTTTGAATTTCATGCCAGGGCAGGCGGGGCTCCTAATCAAGGCACAGCCTCTCCTTGGAAAGGACCCCATTCCTCAACTGCCTGGAAGGGAGCTGGGACACGCCGGACCCTGTGAGGGCACGCTGTTTACAGCTCCTAATGTTTCATCACGCTGGCCGTTCCTAAAAGCAGCCTGGCATGGCACACGGACATCACTGGGACCTCGTGGAAAAGCCCAGGTTTTCCTGGAAGAGGATGGGAAACAGAACACAGTCAGAGAGCAGTTCTGAGCCCCAGGGCGGCATCTCCGTGAGGACACCTGGCAGGAATCCTAGAAGGTGAAGGATAAACCCTCTCCAAAGGCCCCCACGGTCAGGGTCAACCACGTCCACCTGGCCTCCTCCCCTCTGGCAGCACCCAGGGCCCTAGGGGAACCAGTGACTTGTGTATCCTTTCCTGGGGCAGCTCCTCCCTGCCCTGGTGAAGCCACACCTGAGGCTTTTTCATCATTTCCAGGTTACACAGAATGTCCTCCACTGGCCTTGGCCAGTTCAGTTCAGTTCAGTCACTCAGTCGTGTCTGATTCTTTGCGACCCTATGGACTGCAGCACGTCAGGCCTCCCTGTCCATCACCAACTCCTGGAGTTTGCTCAAACTCATGTCCATCAAGTCAGTGATGCCAACCAACCATCTCATCCTCTGTCATCCCCTTCTCCCACCTCAATCTTTCCCAGTATCAGGGTCTTTTCCAATGAATCAGTTCTTCGCATCAGATGGCCAAAGCATTGGAGTTTCAGCTTCAGCATCAGTCCTTCCAATGAATATTCAGGACTGATCTCCTTTAGGATGGACTGGTTGGATCTCCTTGCAGTCCAAGGGACTCTCAAGAGTCTTCTCCAACACCACAATTCAAAAGCATCAACTCTTCCGTGCTCAGCTTTCTTTATGGTCCAGCTCTCACATCCATACATGACTTCTGGAAAAACCATAGCTTTGAGTAGATGACCTTTGTCGGCAAAGTAATGTCTCTGCTTTTTAATATGCTGTCTAGGTCAGTCATAGCTTTTCTTCCAAGGAGCAAGCATCGTTTAATTTCATGGCTGCAGTAACCATCTGTAGTGATTTTGAGCCCAAGAAAATAGTCTCTGTTTCCCCATCTATTTGCCATGAAGTGATGAGATTGGATGCCATGATCTTAGTATTCTGAATGTTGAGTTTTCAGCCAGCTTTGTCACTCTCCTCTTTCATCAAGAGGCTCTTTAGTTCCTCTTCACTTTCTGCCATAAGGGTGGTGTCTTCTGCATATCTGAGGCTGTTGATTTTTATTTTAGGTTTTCTTTTTAGGTCTTTTTAAAAATAATAAAGTATCTATTTCTGATTCCATAAACTTTAGGTAGCACCTCTGGCGTCCACTGCCCTAGAAGGGAAAACAGAGCCTCAACACTTCCTGTTGCCCTTCTCCCAGCCCCCTAGTCTGCCACACTTGTCAGGGTGCCTGACTGCGGAGGCCTGCCCTGCCCACCTCTGCCCCTCCCCTTCACCGAGACCAGCTTGAGAAGGGCTTTCGTTAACATCCTGAGCCGTGCTCTCAAGCTGGGGTGCAGCTGGGTATGTGTGAAGACTTATCAAGGAGGGAGAGGCAGAGAGTTTGAAGAAAGTCCATTTCTTTCCAAAAACTGATCTGCCTTTGAACAGTTTCTGCCCACCCACTGCGCCATCATCTCTTCCCACTCCAATCCATTAGATGCTGTGGGGTTTTGCCCTGAGCTGTGCAAACTTTCAGGAGCTCCCGAGGGACAATTTGAAATGTGTTCCTTTTTGCTGACAACGCGAATGTTTGTAGGAGCTGATGACTCCTTCAGCAAGTCAGAGAATTAAGTTTCAACAGACTTGAAGAGAGCTCAATTTGTCACCAGCTTAGCGTAATTTTTTGGTGAAAGATCAACATGTGACCTTTGGTGTATAACTCACGGGGTTCAGAGAACTGAGCTTCAGGACAATGAACTCACGCACAAGCCCACGGGGCTTTCTGCTTTCATTTGTTTATTTATGTGACGAAGGCCTCTCAGGCTCTACAGCTGCAAAAAGGAAAACTCTAAACTGAATGCTGCTGTACCTGTCTCACTCTTAATAATTACTTACCAAGATTTGAGATTTGTTATTATGTTGAACTGTGAAATGCTGTCCATCAGAATGACAAGCTTATCAAAAAGAAATTTTTAAAGAGCCTCAGGGTCCTAAGAAATATTTTTTATTTAAATGTACATCCATGGTCATCTGACAGAAAAATGATACGGTGATCAATGAAAGACTTTCAAAAATAAAAAGGTATTGTGTGTGTGCTCAGCTGTGTCCAACTCTTTTTGACCCTATAGACTGTTGCCTGCCAGGCTCCTCTGTTCATGAGATTTAATAGGCAAGAATACTGGAGTGGGATCTTCCTAACCCAGGGATCGAACCCACATTTCCTGCATTGGCAGGTGGGTTCTTTACCATAGAGCCTCAAGGGAAGCACTGAAAAGATTACATTATGATAAATTTTTAAGGAGAAAGTGAAATTGATATACAAGTTCAAGAGGAAAAATAAAAGATATAAAATTTCCTGTTAAAGAAGGATAATTACCAGCGCATATTTAAATTGGGTGATGAGAAAATCAAATTGTTTTGGTAGTTAGTAGACACTGTATATCTTTAAAAGTGTGATGAGTAACTTCCCTAGTGGTCCAGTGGCTAAGATTCCGCACTCCCAACGCAGAGGGCCCTGGTTCGAGCCCTGATGAGGGAACTAGATCCCATGTGCCACAACTAAGAGTTCACGTGCTGCAAATAAAGCTCTCTCATGCTCCAACTAAGACCCAGTGCAGCCAAATAAATATTTTTCAAAAAGTGTTATAACTTGACCTGCCTCTTGAGAAATCTGTATGCAGGTCAGGAAGCAACAGTTAGAACTGGACATGGAACAACAGACTGGTTCCAAATAGGAAAAGGAGTACATCAAGGCTGTATATGGTCACCCTGCTTATTTAACTTCCATGCAGAGTACATCATGAGGAACGCTGGGCTGGAAGAAGCACAAGCTGGAATCAAGATTGCCGGGAGAAATACCAATAATCTCAGATATGCAGATGACACCACCCTTATGGCAGAAAGCGAAGAACTAGAGACCTTTGGTGAAAGAGGAGAGTGAAAAAGTTGGCTTAAAACTCAACATTCAGAAAATAGATCATGGCATCCAGTCCCATCAATTCATGGCAAATAGATGGGGAAACATTAAAAACAGTGACAGACTTTATTTTTTTGGGCTCCAAAATCACTGCAGATGGTGACTGCGGCCATGAAATTAAAAGATGCTTCTTCCTGGGAAGGAAAGTTATGATCTAGACAGCGTATGAAAAAGCAGAGACATTACTTTGCAAAACAAAGGTCCGTCTAGTCAAAACTATGGTTTTTCCAGTCATGTATGTATGGATGTGGGGCTTGGACTATAAAGAAAGCTGACTGCCGAAGAATTGATGCTTTTGAACTGTGGTGTTGAAGAAGACTCTTGAGAGTGTCTTGAATAGCAAGGAGATCCAACTAGTCCATCCTAAAGGAAATCAGTCCTGAGCACTGGAAGGACTGATGCTGAAGCTGAAACTCCAATACTCTGGCCACCTGATGTGAAGAACTGACTCACTGGAAAAGACCCTGATGCTGGGAAAGATTGAAGGCAGGAGGAGAAGGGGACGACGGAGGATGAGATGGTTGGATGGCATCACCGCCTCAATGGACATAAGTAACCTCTGGGAGTTGGTGACGGACAGGGAGGCCTGGTGTGCTCAAGTCCATGGCGTCATAAAGAGTCGGACACGACTCAGTGACTGAACTGATAAAAAGTTTGATTAAAAATACAGTATGTCAGAAATAACATCCTTCAAAAGCATTTACATTTATGATGCAAAACTTAGATGTCCACTTGAAGTAAGAAAGGAAGAATTTTTCAGTTTTTTAGGAACTATAGGAGCAAAAAGTTTGATGAACGTTGTCTCAAAAGCCAGAATGCTTTTTCAGGGCAGGGAAGTGAGAACAGAACAGGTAAACATCTTCAATCACTGAGTTTGCTTTTCCATTCCCCACTTCTGTTTTTCTTGAGCCACCAACTCTGACTTGGGGCTCCTTGGGATTCCCCAGGGCAGACTGTACTGTGCTTTGCTCAGTCACTTCAGTCGTGTCCGACTCTTTGTGACCCTGTGGATTGTAGCCCACCAGGCTCCTCTGTCCATGGGATTCTCCAGGCAAGAAGACTGGAGTGGGTTGCCATGCCCTCCTTCAGGGAATCCTCCCGACCCAGGGATGGAACCCATGTCTCTTAAGCCTGGAATGGCAGGCAGGTTCTTTGCCACCCGGGAAACTACCCCACCCCTAACTTTAACCTTGGCAAAGGCAGGTTACTTTACAGGGATACTATCAATCTCTAGGCCTCAGGCCTCTCCCTCCCTCTCATGGCAGCCTCCAAGTGACAGAACTTGGTGGGAGTTGTGGAGGGCTCCACACTGGGAGCGAAAACCAGGTGCAATAAGAAACCTTTTCATTTGGACACTTCCAGGTGATTGCCTATGAAGACTTCAGAGGACTTAGAAAATGTGTAGATTTCAGTGAGCTTATGAGGTTGCGACAATACACACACAGTTTCTATACCAGAGGCTTCCCTCATAGCTCAGTCAATGGAGAATCGACCTGCAGTGCGGGGGACCCGGGTTCGATCCCTGGGTCGGGAAGCTCCCCTGGAGAAGGAAATGGCAACCCACTCCGGTATTCTTACCTGGAGAATCCCATGGACAGAGGAGCCTGACGGGCTACAGTCCATGGGGTCAGAGTCGGACACGACTGCGGGACTAAGCACACATCAGTAAGCAACCGAACAAAATATAACAATGGTAATCACAACATTATAAAAATATGAATATGGGTACATCTGAAAAAAGACGAGCAAGCCGTGTAAACTGAAGAAGGCTTGAGTCAGCAAACAGAAGGTGTCCAGGGACTGAAAGGCTCCACATGGGCAGCTTTCGAGGGCAGGCAGCTCCCTGGGGCGGAGGACCGGGCGCTGGGAGGGGCGCTGCAGGGGAGGCGGGGGTGGGAGCCGGAGGTCCGGAGGGGGCTTTTTAATTTGTCCTCTGCGGGGTGCTGCTTGCTGCCACCCAGGCCGCCCCTCTGGCATAGCGCAGCGCTGGGGCAGGGTTTGGTGAACGCACGGTGAGCAGGCAGGACTGAGGGTCCAGCTGAAAGAGGCCGGCGCTCCCCCATTCGGAGAGGGAGCCGGGAAGACAAAGGAGCGTCCTCAGCCAGCACGGGGACCCCCCGAGGGAAGGCGGGCGCCGCGCGTTCGCGCAGACCCGGGGCGGGCCCTCGGAGGCGCGGCTGGGGCTGCGACTGGTGCCGCCGGGCTCCCTCGGGCCGGTCCCGGGGGGCGGCGGGCTGGCGGGCGTCCGTCGAGCCCCGGCCGCGGGGCCGTCCTTCGGGGCCGTCCTTCGGCGCCGGATGCGGGGCGGCGGGCGTGCCCGCAGCTGAGGGCCGGCCGCGCCCGGCCTCGCGTCTGAGGGGCGCGGGCCACAGCCACCGGCCCGGCTCGACCGGCAGCGCTGCGGTCAGCAGGACGGCCCCTCCCCGGCAGCCAGGCCTCAGGCCGCCCCGCCCGCCGCAGCTCCAGGCGGCTCCCGCACGTCCCGCGCGTACCTGCCGGACTCCCGCGCCGCGCCCGGCTGCGCACGCGCGCACCCCCTCCCCCCGCGCCCCGGCTGCGCACGCGCGGCCCGCTCCCCGGCCCCCCCGCCGCGCTCCGCCCCCTCCTCGCGCACGCGCGGTCCGCTCCTCAGGCGCCCCCCCGCCGCGCCCCGCCCCCGCCTCGCGCACGCGCGGCCCGCTCCTCAGGCGCCGCGCCCCAGCCTCGCGCACGCGTCGCACGCGCCGCACGCGCCCCGCGCTTCGCGCACGCGCAGGCCCCGCCCCGCGGCCAATGGGCGGGGCCGCCGCTTATCTGCCGCGAGGCGGCCGCCGGCGTCAGTCAGTCGGGGCCGCGGGCCGACGGCGCTTCGTCCGCCGCCCGAGGTGCTCAGGCCCTGCGCTCCCTTGGCACGCCCGCAGACCCCGAGCCGCCGGCCGCGGCGCCCGCGCCCCGCCGCCATGTCGCAGAGCGAGAGCCCCGGGCTGCAGGAGGAGAGCCTGCACGGTGAGCGGGCGCCGGGCCCGGGCTGGGGGCCGGCCTGCGGAGACGCCCGCCGGGCGGCCGGGGCGCGGCTGGTTCCGGGGACACTGCGGAGGCCGCGCCGCGGGGCTCGGGGCAGGGCGGCCGGCCGCGCCCTGCTCACGGTCGCTCGTCCGGGGTCGCGGGTGGGCCGGCCGCGCCGCAGACCCCCGAGCGGGTTCCCGCCCCCGGAACCGGACGGGGGGCGGCCTGGCCCCCGGCTCTGGCCGCGGCCGGGGGAGCGGCCCGCGCCGGCCTTTCTTCTCCGAAGCAAGAGTTAAGTGGGCCGCGCGAGCGCGTCGATAAGGTTTGGGGAGGACCGAGGACACCGTCGAGAATTTTAAAGGTTCATTAAGATTTAAAAACCTTCACGCTGCCTGAATTTGAGCCACTACTTTTCTGTATTCGTTTAAACAGCCAAGACTTGGCCAAAATCCTCCTATATTGTGAAACCGCAGTCACAGCCTAAAAATCCTAAAACCTTTTCTTAAATTTCGAAATGGGCTGTTTTCTTTGAGGTAGATTAAGGGACTGAATCTGCCTTAAAAAAGATCTAAAGCGTGTTTGATGAACCGCCTTCAAGTCGGTCCTGTTAGCAGACCGCTCTGCTCCTGCCTTGGTGTGTCCCTTAGTGGCCACATTGGTCCGAAGAGTCCGCAGTGTCCAGAGCGGCTTCATCGCCAGTCCTTGGTTGGCAGACCCAACTGCTGAGTCATTGGCAACGCAGAGTGCCAGCTCATGGGTTAACGGGTTTGCTCCTCTGTTTTCTGTATTCTATAAAAAGACGGTTACACGGCGAGTGGCGACCATCGAGGAGTCTTTGGGCCGCGGTCTGCGGTACGTGCAGCCGGGCACTCGCGCCCCTGGCCAGTGTGGGAGGGGTCACGTGGTCCCAGCCGCCCTGGGAAACCGAATCCGGGCCGGGATTGGTGGCTGGGCCGACACTTGTCCTGGGCTCAGTTTTGATTTGATTACCTCTTGTTTACCTCGGAAAGAACTGAGCGCAGTTGGTCAGTGAGGCCGAAGACAAAGGCCAACTCTCTCCTCTCTGCTTGTCTCCTCCGGCCAGATGCTTTCCCTGAGTCTTGCTGCCTTTGCTCCCTGGTCCATTCTAGTTAAAGCTGTTGACGAGCAGCAAGATGTCCTAGATGCCTCTCCTGTCACAGATAAACAACCCCTAACTTGCAGGGGGGAAGGTGGAGTTTTGTAATATTATCTCGCAGCATCGTGGGAGGGGGTGCGAGACTTAACTTCCCGGAGGCGCCCCCCTCTGCCCCGGACCCAGTGCTATGCTGAGTGGGGATTGGTGCCGTCAGGTGGCACCGGCTTACCCCGAGATGGCCCCCACTGCTTCACCTGCTGGTTGTCTGCAGCCAGTCAGAGGGTTGTGTCGTCACAGGCCCCCACTGTGGATGAAGGTGCAGTGCGTGAAGAGGCATGGAACGTGCAGGTCTCGGGTCCTGCCCTTTGAGAGGGAAGGGGTTTCTGGCATTGAGATCCTGGCCCACCCTGTGCATTTCAGACGGCCACAGTGAGGCCGAGAGGTGAGGCAAAGCACAGGGCAGGCAGGTGACAGTAGTCAGGGCTCTAAGGGTGCCGGACTCCTCGGGCTTCGGTGACAGAGGCCTCAGACAGGCAGAAGGAAGGGGGGTCCACCAGTTCCTGTGCAGATGTCAAGCCTCTTGTTCCTGTACTGCCTCACTCAAGAAACTCTTAAAAACTGGGATTTCTTAAGTTCCACCTTTCCTAGGGAAGAAGCCTTCTGATGCGGGTGGTCCTTGCCTCCAGGCTTAGCACCTGCGCTGCCCCAGGGCTGTCCTCAGGGTCCCACCTGTCTCCAGGCTTAGCTCCTGTGCTGCCCCAGGGCTGTCCTCAGGGTCCCACCTGTCCCAAAGGCCCCAGGACATTGACCCCAGTGTCTTGTAGGTCATGCCCCTGTAGTTTTCAACCCTGGCTGCCCACCGTCACCATTGTGGTTTTTTCGAAGTAAAGGTACCAGGGTTCTGTTGTAGCGTTCCAGATCAGGATTTTCCGGCTGGTGGGTGTGAGTGCTGGAGAGCAGGGGAAGCACCAGAGGTGGGCCTCCATAGCCGGCTTGTGACCTGTTGCCCCAGACTGGGGTGCTGGGGGTGCTGAAGAGGATGTTGGCCTAGGGCCAGGAGCGGGCTGTCTCACAGTGCAGGCAGGGACTGTGAGAAGCTCTGTGCAAAATACTCAGGATAGAAAGCGTGGGTGCTGTGTTGAGGTTAGTTGACAGGGTAAGGCTCCACAGGTTAAAAAAGACAATTGTCATTATCTGTTTTCAGGCTGGGGTAAACTGGAAGCTTTAGTCAACCACCCGGCCTGCCGAGCAGTGGCTCAGGGAACTGTTTTAACACTCTACATGTGATCACAGCTTGTGCCCAGTTACTAGCAGTTGAGGTCAGCTGAATTAATGGCCAAGGTGTGAGCTTTCCTTCTTTTGTGACCTGGGGGTCACAGGAGGCTTTTTTAAACAGAAGTAGGAAATAGCTTTTAGTGTAGGCTTGTAATACTCCTCTGCAATGATAGGGTATTGACCTAGTCTCTCCACCCATCTCAGCTGCCCAGTCCACCTGCCCTGTGTCTCGTTAGTGTGAATTACAGGTCACTGTGGCCAGTGGCCTGAGTCAGGGCGAGACTCACCTGGATCGGCACCACCACCCCTTTTCCCGTGGCCCGATTATCTCCAGGCTGTTTGGGGTTCTGAGGAAATGATCTGAAGTTGTAAAGCAACTCGAGGGCTTCCCTGGCGGCTCAGAGGTAAAGAACCCGCCTGCTGTGCAGGAGAAGTGGGTCAGGAAGATCCCCGGAGAAGGAAATGGCAATCCACTCCAGTATTCTTGCCTGGGAAATCCCATGGACAGAGGAGCCTGGCGGGCTACAGTCCATGGTGTCGCAAAGAGTGGAACACGACCTGGCGACTAAATAACAACAAAGCAACCTGAAACCCCTCTTCCTTGGAAAGGGGAGTGATCTTAACTGCAGGTGAAAGAAGATGATTGGCCCCTTGTCCTCACTCTCCAGGGGGCTGCGCCCCTGTGCAGTTGCTGCAGATTGATCACAAACTCTGGTCCGTTAGTGAAGCGCAGCCTCTGAGCTCCGCTGTAGACAGCCTGGGCACAGGTCTTTCTGAAGGGTTCCCGACACTGTCAGTGAGATGGCGCTGAGAGGCATGCTTATCTCCATGGAGTCTGGAGTGGAATCTAAACATACGCCTGAAACTCATCCTGTTGTTATTTTTTTTAAAGGATGTTCTGTCTTGTGGCTGTGCGGGGTCTTTGTTGCTGCACTCGGGTTTTCTCTAGTTGCAGCGAGCAGGGCTCCTCCTCCCTGCGGTGTGTGGACTCCTCCCTGTGGTGACTTCTGTGGTGGCGCGTGGACCCCAGGCCTTGAGGGCTTCAGGAGCCGAGGCTCCTGGGCTCTGGTGCACAGGCTTGGTAGTTGAGGCCTGTGGGCTTAGTTGCTTTGCGGGCATGTGGGATTGAACCTGTGTCCCTTGCATTTCTGAGTGGCTCTTAACCACTGGACCACCAGGGAAGTCCTGAAAATGACAGTGTTGTATGTCCATTATAGTTTAATTTGAAAAATACATTTAATCTTTGTCCCTGGTTCCAGATCCAGAGCTCAGCTCTAAGAACCCTTGGACTTTCTTGAGATCTTTGGAAAACACTTGAGTCTGTGCTAGTGAGGTGACTCCCGAGGCCCTCGGTAGCCTCAGAGTGGGGCTGGAACCTCAGCACTTGCCCTTCCCAAGCCTGCCCGGGGAGGGGCGCTGAGGTTGGGTTACAGGACGTACTGGGAGAGGGCATAGAACTGCCCTCGCCCACCGCTGCCTGTGTACCTGCCCTTCTGAGAAGGCGTTTGTGTAAGCACGGTATTGTCCTGATTCTGTGACTTTTCCCAGGGGATTGTTGAAGAGGGAGGGTGTAGGAACCTCTGAATTCTTGGTCTGTCAGGCCTTTGAGGTGTCCACTGTAGGGACACTCTTGTGGGACTGAGATCTTTAACTTGTGGGATCTGAAACTACTACAGGTAGTGTCAAAACCAAATTGCTGGATAGGCCGTTGGAGCTGGAAAACTGGTTATTGATATAAAAGCCCCCCCCACCCCCCAAAGTTCATGTCAGGTGGTGTCAGACGCCATATGTAAAGGTGGTCTGGGCAGCCGGGGCCCGAATCGGGCCCCACAGAACCCAGGAGAGGGGCCCTGTGCCTGGAGCAGGGCCTGGGGCTCTGGCCCCATCGTGGGGCGAGCGCGGGCTGGCTGTGTCCCCTTGCCCCGGGAAGGAGGGGGCTGTGAAGGCGTCCAATTGGAGACGCTTTCAGTGAGCTTCAGGGCTTTCCTCCCCCGGGATCGCCACCACTTCCAAGCTGGGCTGTTGTCCGGGTGACGCAGAGTCCTCGTCGCTTCTGCTGACCTGCGGAGGCTGGAGGCGGGCAGTGTCCAGGGTGCCCCGGGCTCCAGGACACACCCTGGCCCACCTGGTGTGAGGAAGCTGGAGAGGCTGAAGAGAGGATGGTGTGGAAACTGGTGACCGTCTGGTGGGCAGCTCAGTGGAGGCTGCCTGTGCTGCGCGTCTGCATTTTAGTCCTGTGATCTGCCTTGTTTGATGACTGTGACCTGTTTGCAGTAGGCGGCTGTCGGGGCAGGCAGGACTGTCAGAGTAGGGGGTGAGGCGGGGGTCTGGGCCGGGGTGTCAGGTGGTGCCCTGGTAGGTGCAGAGCAGCCTTGGGGCAGGGCCCTGGAGGGCCGGGGTCTGCCGCCGGCCTGGGCGCTCCTGTCCTGCACCCACCTGGGGAGGCTGGACCGTGACCCGCAGTGGACAGTCATGGGCCCGGAAGAGACCTGTGCGAGCGGCCAGCTCGGGAGAGGCCGGGGTGGGGACGGCAGTGTTGTCAGTGAACCGGCCAGCGGAGGGCTGCCTGGAATAACCTCCCTGGCGTCAGCTCACACGTGCGGGGGCCAGGTCCCGGGGCGAGGCGGTGCAGTGGACCTTCGTGGCCTCAGACTTGATGGAATTAAAAGCACGAACGTGTTGTCTGCTCACTGGAAGGCCTGAGTGGAAGGGCAGCCTCTCCAGTGACCAGCATCACACGGGAACGGAGAAGGGCTTGTGCCAGCGGCCCCCGGTGGTCCAGTGGTCAGGGTGGATTCAGTCCTGCAAGCCTTCCAGTGTGGCCAATAAAAGGAAAGGCGCATGTCTTGAATATTGAGCTAGATGGAAAAAGACGGACCGCTCAGCAGAAGAGAGGCGTGGGTTTCAACAGCTGATTCAGAAAAGCAGCTCTCCCCACGGCCGGCGAGCCTGTGCAAAAACGCCTAGGCCGGGAGAAGGCAGCGGCGCTGAATAAGCTGGCAGGCCCGCCGTGATGACCCACCCCCGCGGGGGCCGCGTCTCAGGCTGGTCCCCAGGCTGAGGCGCGGGGGCCGGCTCTCCTGCTCGGGGCCGCGGTGGTCCCACACTGGATGTGCAGCAGGGCTCCCCGCCCCACACCCAGCGCCCCGCGTGGTTCAGACGTGAGCGCCTGTGGCAGCCAGCCACACAGCTGAGCATGGAGAAGCAGGCAGCGGCGCCTTGTGGGGCCACCGGGCTGGGCCTCCCGTCTGCAGCACAGGTGGACCCTCCTACCTCAGGAGCTCTCTAGTGTCCACCCTGCCTCCCGTGGACTCGCCACGCTGCTCTCCTCCTGAGTTCGCCCCCATGTCAGCCCTCACAGCACCCAGCTGGGAGCAGCAGCGCCGCCTCTCCCCCGGGACCTCGGCGGTGCCTGGACTGGGGACCCCTCCCCTCACCGGGGCCTGGAGGGGCTCGGCCCGGTGTGTGGAGGGCCCGCTGGCTCAGCTGCCATTGCCCCGGTGAATTTATCAAGTGCTAAGCCTTGGTAATCGGTCACTGATCTCTGGGACCTCAGGGTCAGAACGTGTGGCTGGAATGTGGAAATTTTAAAGCTCTCCTTAATATCTAAGTCCCCAAGGCGCTGGTTGAGCCCTTTTTCTTCTGAGAGTTGAGTGTGGGCGAGTCCTGGCCACAGGGCCTCTGCTGATGGGGCAGATGGTCTGGGGTGCGGCTCCCGAGGCTCCCTGCGGAGGCTCACTGTGCACAGGGCCTAAGCCGGGTCTGGGGGCGCTACAGCCAGAGTCCCTGCGGAGGGCCCGTGGGAGTCTCCGGCACGTCTGGAAACAGACGGGGCTAGCTGGGTATCTTAGCCCCAGACTCCGGGGTGGGTGGAAAATTGCAACCCCGTCCTTCTCTCGTCCCCGTCAGGCTCCTGGGTAGAGTTACACTTTGGCGGTAACGGGAACGGGAGCAGCGTTCCTGACTCTGTTTCTATTTATAACGGCGACATGGAAAAGATACTGCTGGACGCGCAGCACGAGTCCGGACGGAGCAGCTCCAAGAGCTCCCACTGCGACAGGTGGGCAAACACGCCTGTGCCGGCACGGCTCTGCGGGCCCGCCTGGCCTGTCCGTGCCCAGACGGTGGGCCCTCTGCCCTCGAGTTGGGGGACATGCCCGTGGGGTCCTGCCCTGCTGCTGCTTGCTGGGCAGAAGTTCAGCTGAGAAGGCAGGGGGCCGCTGTGACTCTTCGGCCCTGGTCCCCCCCAGGGCTGGCGGGAGCGCTTCCTTCTCCCGGGATGCCGTCCCCTGTGTGTGTGTGTGTGGGGGTCTCTGTGTCCTGATGGAAAGGTGAACATGTGCTGTTTTCCCCAAGCCCGCCCCGCTCACAGACCCCACAGGACACTAACAGAGCTTCTGAGACAGACACGCACAGCCTTGGAGAGAAGAACAGCTCCCAGGTAAGGTGCGCACGGTCCGCCTTCGTGGTCTGTGCGTACAGGGTGCGGGTGACCTGGCCCGAAAGCCGGACGTCTGCTTCCTCAGACCTTCTCTCAGCTGTGGGGGGTGGGGCCTCTCCAGCACTTCACAGAGTGGGCTGGAGGTGGCGGGGCCGTTCGGTTCAGGGTGTGTGCCCAGGGCCCCCTCTGCCCCACACGCCCTCCCGGGGGATGCGGGGCGGGTGGCGGGAGTGGCGGGGAGCCGTGGGGGGCCCGTGGGGGTCTGGAGGCCTGCCTAGGGCCTCCCCATTGGGACGGCACTGCTGCTGTCCCTTCCTCGATGGCACTAGTTGCTTCTGGAAACCGTGCCTCAGGCTTCACTGACTGGCGCTTGTGTGGTTTGGGATAGGAGCTGACCAGGCTGGCGGAGGCTGAGCTCAGTTTTCTGACTTTCCTTTAAGAATCTCTGAGTTTGGTGGGGCCGTAGCCCCTGCTGGGGGAGGTCCATGAGAGCAGGGTGGGCTGTGGCCCCAAGCTGCCTTTCCGCAGACCTGGGTTGGGCCAGTGGCCAGTGCGTCCTTGCCAGGCCGTCTCCCTGCCTGCTGTCTCTTGTGATGCTCACGGGTGTTGGGATCTAGGAACCTGGGCCCTGCTTTCCTGGGGGCTCAGCTGGTAAAGAATCCGCCTACAGTGCAGGAGATGCTGCTTCCGTTCTTGGGTTGGAAAGATCCCCTGGAGGAGGGAAGTGCTGCCCACTTCCTTACTCACCGTGAGCTGTGGGAACCGAGCTTCCGGCCAACGTCACTGAGTCCCCCTGCTGCCTGCCGGTCGCCCCTCAGGCTCTCCCTCCCGGGGACTCAGCCGTCCTTGTGCTTGGGCTTCTCCAGGGTGCTGCCTGCCTGCTCCCAGATGCGTGAGGCCAGCCCAGTTTTGTGTCCAGGTGTCTGGTTGGTCTTGATACCGTGTTCTAGAGTATTTCCATAATTTCCCCCTCTGAATTTAAAGGGGAATTCTATGGTCAAGTACAGAGTTTTTAAAATTCTAAGAAATGCAACTTCTTAAAGCTCTTTAATTAGCGTAGTATTAATGATGTGTATTTTCAAGGTCACTGAAACCAGGGGTGTTCGTGGGTTTCCGGTTTTCCCCTCTCCCGCCAGACGCGGACACGCATCTGCTCTCACGGATGTGCAGCGTGCGTCAGCTCGGGAACATCCCTGTTGGGGGCCTTTTCGGGGGTTTCTGTTTTTCCTTTTACACCCAGAACCACTGCCGGCGTCTCGATGTCTGTCCCCACTGGCCGGTGCCTCCCTGGGCAGTGCCTGCAGCTCAGGGCCGCGGGCCCTCCGCGGGGTGCGGGGGGCTGGGCCGTGGGCTCACCGACCTTGTCTGCCTGCAGTCCGAGGAAGACTATATGGAGAGGAAAAAAGAGGTGGAGAGCGTCCTGAAGAAAAACTCAGACTGGATCTGGGATTGGTCCAGTCGGCCGGAGAACGTCCCCCCAGCCAAGTGAGTCTGCGCCCGCGGGGCCTCGGGGCCGGGGGCCGGCGCAGACTGGATCTGGGATTGGTCCAGTCGGCCGGAGAACGTCCCCCCAGCCAAGTGAGTCTGCGCCCGCGGGGCCTCGGGGCCGGCGCCCGCTGACCGCCCTCTCCCCACAGGGAGTTCCTGCTCTTCAAGCACCCGACGAAGCGCGCGCCCACGCTCAGCATGCGCAACACCAGCGTCATGAAGAAGGGCGGCATCTTCTCCGCCGAGTTCCTCAAGGTTTTCTTGCCGTCGCTGCTGCTGTCCCACCTGCTGGCCATCGGGCTGGGGTGAGTGACGGCCACGCGGGGCTATGCTGGCCTCGGGCACAGGCGGGGGAGCCCCCAGGGCAGCTCACTCGGCGCGCACCTGGAGGGCGCTGGTCGGGTGCCGGCCTGGATGGTGAGCTGCGGGTGCAGGTGCAGAGCAGCCCCTCCTCGGGGGCGGCTGCAGGCGGGAGTCCACCACTCGGGCTGCGTGTGTGCCCGTCGGAGCCACTTGGCAGCGAGACCAGCCAGGGCTCCCATCCCTGTGGCGCAGACACCTGAGCCCGGAGCTGCTCCTGGCGCTCACCATGGCCTCTGTCAAGGAGGGCGCTGGTCTTCCCGGTTCTGATGTGGTTGGAGGGGCTTCTCCTGGGCAGCCTACTGTGCCGCCGGATGTCAGGATGGGCTTCTGACATGGGCTGGTGCCACCCGGGCTCTGAGAACGGGGCAGAGGAGATGCCCAGCTCGCCCCCCTACTCCTGAGCCCCAGCCCCCGCTCTGGTCTCTGCCCTGCCTTCCCCTCTCAGCACAGTGCTTCTGAGTCGGGCTGTCAGAGTCCTGCAGGGAGCTTTGTCCAGAACCAGCATTTGGGTCCTCTGGGGCCTGGCGGGGTTAGGCTTCAGCCTTTACTTCGGGATGGATTTCTGTAGGTGTGTCTGCCCCCCCAGACTTCATGGGGGTCAGGATCAAGCCCTCCTGTTGCATTGCTCTGCGGATAGTCCCCACTGGCCTGCAGGCCCTTGATGTCCTCCCAGACAGCCCCCGACGCCCCTCAGTTCTGGGCTCCCTGGGGCATCCCGTGCAGCAGCGGTTTCTGTGAGATGTGCTGATAAACCTGGGGCCATCAGCTGTCCCGTGGGCGACTGTCTGATCAGAAAGTGAGGAGAGGGAGCCTCTCAGCTCAGAGGAGCCGTCCTTCGTGTGTGCCGAATGTGTGCATTGCACAGCTATTAGAGCACAACTGGATTTTTCTGAATTGGATGCTGAAATTCATGTTGATAAGAGGGAAACACAGTGTCCAGCGAGTGTTGACAGCCAGCCCCCTTCCGGAAATAAGCTGGGCCAGTCAGCTGCTGTCTCAGCGGTGCGCTTCGCTGGGGGACACGATGCTGCTTAACGACTGCCTCCTTTCTCTGTCAGGATCTACATCGGAAGGCGTCTGACAACGTCCACCAGCACGTTCTGATGCCGGCTTTAGCCCAGCATCCGCACGCCGGGGGGCCCATGCCCCGCTCGGCGCACAGAAGCAGCCGTCTCGGTCCTGGGTGGCCGTCCCACGTGTCATTTCTTCTGTCGGCGCTGCCCTCCTAACTCAGCAAGACACAGACAGTGAACTGCGCCCTCCCGCAGCCACACTTAGGGATCGAGCGTCAGCATGGCATTGATTAATACCTACTGTAATAATTCGGTAGTGACCTTCTTCCGATATTATAAATATCAAAGTATAAATAATTTTAAAATATCTAGTTATGTTGTATGTAGTATTTTAACAAATTACCTGCGACCTTGATTGAGTTAAACACTATTTTGAGGGAAGGAATACTGCTGATACTAGAAGGACTGAGGGGTTTACCTGAAGAAACACGTGGCCTTACTCCCTGCTGCAGACCTCTCGGTGGATGCATCTGTCCGCTGCAGAGCCCTTAGTGCTGCGTGTCTGCTGGCTTTGGTACGCGGCGTATAGAATCCAGGCCGCGACACGGGCGGCGCCGAGCGGTCCCCACCCCGGGCGGCTGGGCAGCACTGGACGGACCCGAGACTGTCGGCGCTACCCCGGACAGCAGCCACTGGACAACCACTGTCTCCTCGCGTCTCTGGGTTGCGGATTTAGTCTGTGTTCAGATTTTTGTGCTCTTAGTATCAGCTTCACTCTAACCTATTCTGTCTACTTTAAAAGGCTGGAAATAGAAAAAAATATAAATCTCTGCCAAATCCTTGGTTATGGTATTAACATATGGTTTAAAACCAAACGGCATACAAGCTTCTTGGTGAAGCCAGGAGTATCCCCACTGCCTGGGGGTTAAAGGATGTCCTTTCCCACACTGTATAAATAAACACTGTTGTATCTGCTTCACTTTTCCACACTAAATTTCAGTTGTGTTCAATAAATGTAACATTCTAATTTTTAAAACCTTGGTTTATATTTAAACAATGACCTCGGAGGTAGCCCGCAGGCCTTCCATCTGCAGGCGAGGTGTCAGCTTCTTTACACGACTGACCCTGAAGAGGCGGAGCCTGCGTCCCGCTGACCTGCCCTGGCCAGGGGCACATCTCACCGCGATGGGCCTCCCGCGAGGCCAGGGGTCCCCAGGGCCAGCGTGCCTTGGAGTGCACGGGTGAGTTGGGCCATGACGGAGAATGAGGCGGCTTCGTGCAGCCAGGCTGCGAGGAGGTGCCCCAGGCTGGGGAGTTGTAAGCTCTTGAGGGTATGCTCCCTTTCTTCTCTGGAACACCAGTTTTAATTCATGATTGATTCCGCTAACTTACTTTTGGTTTCACTTTTTAAAACCTTGGTTCTCTCTTGTTTTCTGGCGGGATTATTTCTCTGTTCCCAGCCTCCCAGGTTGCATGTCCTTTCTCCCAGCTCAGCCCACTGACTGATGCTGTTGCGGGCACAGCTGAGCTGCCAAAACGATCACCAGGCCCGCTGAAGCTTCTCTCCCATCACTGTGATGTTACAGTGGACGTCTGATCCATTTAAGGTGTGGGACTGCGTGTGTAGGAGTGTTTTCACTTTTTTGGGCAAGAGGACAGCATGGTGACATCTTCCATACACCCTGCTGTTAACACAGATCTCACTGTTGTCTTTTACTGACTGAATAGCAAGTTCGCAAAATATTTAACATCCTCCAGAAGATTCTCAAGCCTGTGCTTGGCTGTTTCCTGACCAGACTCTTGCCTGCCGCGCCTGCAGACTGGGGTCACGCTGGGGAGGAGGCAAGCAGGCCCACCTTGGTGGGAAGCAGGCTGCACCTTCAGGGACACGTGTCTGGGCCACTTTGGTTTAGCACTTGGCGACGCGTGTGCAGATGGTGACGGGAAAACACAACAGGGTCCCTGAACCAGGACCATGTGGTCTGCAGCGTAAAATAAAAAACGGCGGGGAAGCTCCCCGTGTCTCCAGTTTCATAAGCAGCTGCCAGGTTTTCTGAGGCCTGGCCTTTAACCCCACCCCCCCCGGTGGGTTAACGCCTGGAGAGCTCGGGCAGCCGTGTGGCCCGTCCATACCCGCTGAGCTGCCCCAGGGGAAGGGCTGAGGAACAACGTGTGTGCAAGTGAACCAGTTTAGCATCGCTCATGCAGAAGAACCGATGCGTTTGGATTGTGCTGGAGAAGACCCTGGATGGTGAGGAGATCCAACCAGTCCGTCCTAAAGGAAATCAACCCTGGAGGGACTGATGCTGAAGCTGAAGCTCCAATACTTTGGCCACCTGATGAGAAGAGTTGACTAGTTGGAAGAGACTGATGCCGGGAAATTTTGAAGGCAAAGGAGGGTGGCAGGGGATGAGATGGTTAGATAGCATCACTGATCGCATGGAAATGAATCTGGACAAACTCTGTGAGACAGTGAAGGACAGAAGGCTGGCACGCTGCAGTTTCACAGGGTCGCAGAGTCGGACAGGACTGAACGACCACAGCAGAAAACAGCCAGAGCGTGTGCGTCCGCTCCTCTGCGCCAGAACTTGGGGTGGATCTGCCAGGAACAAGTGAGCCTGGCTGTCCCCACAGATGGGCTGCAGCTAGGAGCGGGTGGGGACCCTCTGAATAACCTGCTCCTATGCCCACAGTGCTGCAGTGCCAAAGTCATTCATTCAAGTGGGAGATAACAAGGGGAGCTGACTATTCAAATGGGAACTTTCCTACCAGTCCAGTGGTTAAGAACCTGCCTGCCAACGCAGGGGCCATGGGTTTGATCCTGGGTCTGGGAAGATCCTACATGCTGTGGAGTGACGAAGCCTGTGGGCCACAACTCCTGAGCCCATGTTCCACACATGTAGAGAAAGCTCACGCTCAGCAACTAACGCAGTGCAGCCGAAAATAAACACGAGAACTGAAGTCCGACAAACTCATCAGGAGGGGAGGAGGCTTAAATGGCATCAGAAGTGTCAACTGGCAAAGAACACCGGCGAAAGTGCTGGACATCTCTTAGATTACATATTTCTCAAGAGCACTTTTGAGGGCCGTCAGCCCAAAACAGGGACCCCTTGCCTGGCCATGCACACCCCAGCTCAGGGCCCTCTGAGAGGCAGAAAGCTGGTTTCTTGTTCGGTGGGAAATATGTCTTGAAGGAAATATGGAAAAAACTGTCCAATTACACAGGACAAATCCAGCTAAACATTTGAAATTTATTAAACTTTTGGCGAAAATAGCTAAACAAATACATACAACCCCACCTTTCCATTAATGCTTAAGGACCAGGGCTGACTTGATACTTAGACAACTGTTCAGTGTCTCAGGTTTGTGAGCTGCATCGCAACCAACACGGAGTAAAAGAATCGCCTTTAAAGTAAGTGTGTTAGGGTTGGTGCAAAAGTAACTGATCTCAGACCATGAATCTCAAATCGCTATCGGTCACTTCAGTCACTCTTTGCAACCCCACGGACTGCAGCACGCCAGGCCGCCCTGTCCATCACCAACTCCTGGAGCTTGCTTAAACTCATGTCCATTGAGTCGGTGATGCCATCCAACCATCTCATCCTCTGTCGTCCCCTTCTCCCGCCTTCAATCTTTCCCAGCATCAGGGGCTTTTCCAATGACTCAGTTCTTTGCATCAGGTGGCCAAAGTACTGGAGCTTCAGCTTCAGCATCAGTCCTTCCAATGAATATTCAGGACTGATTTCCTTTAGGATGGACTGATTAGATCTCCTTGCAGTCCAAGGGGCTCTCAAGAATCTTCTCCAACACCACAGTTCAAAAGCATCAATTCTTCAGCGCTCAGCTTTCTTTCGGAGAAGGCAATGGCACCCCACTCCAGTACTCTTGCCTGGAAAATCCCATGGATGGAGGAGCCTGGTAGGCTGCAATCCATGGGATTGCTAGGAGTCGGACATGACTGAGCAGCTTTCACTTTTCACTTTCATGCACTGGAGAAGGAAATGGCAACCCACTCCAGTGTTCTTGCCTGGAGAATAACAGGGATGGGGGAGCCTGGTGGGCTGCCGTCTCTGGGGTCGCACAGAGTTGGACACGACTGAAGCGACTCAGCAGCAGCAACAGCAGCTTTCTTTATGGTCCAACTCTCACATCCATACATGAAGACTGGAAAAACCATAGCTTTGACTAGACGGACCTTTGTTGGCAAAGTAACGTCTCTGCTTTTGAATATGCTGTCTAGGTTGGTCATAGCTTTTCTTCCAAGGAGCAATAAGTTGTTATAATTAATTGCTGTAGCATAAAAATCCATGTTTTGGGATTTGATGAACGCTTGAAAACTATCTTCTGCCTCCTGCTGGTTGTGGAAATGCTTTCCCTGCAAAAAGTCATTGAGCTGCTTGAAGAGGTAGTCTGTGGGTGAGAGGTCAGGTGAATATGGTGGGTGAGGCGAAACTTCATAGCCCAATCCGTTCAACTTCTGAAGCGTTGGTTGTGCAACATGCGGTTGGGCGTTGTTGTGGAGAATTGGGCCCTTTCTGTTGACCGATGCTGGCTTGTGTTGCAGTTTCTGGTATATTTCCTTGATCTGCTAAGCCTGCTTCTCAGATGTGATGGTGTCACTGGGATTCTGAAAGCGGTTGTGACTCAGAAGGGCAGCAGACCACCGGTGACCTGACCTTTTTCTGGTGCAGGTGTGACTTTGCAAAGTGCTCTGGAGCTTTTTCTCAGTCCAGTCACTGAGCTGGTCATTGCCAGTTGTATAAAATCCGCTTTTCATTGCATGTCACCGTCCAACTGAGAAGTGGTTCGTAGGTTTTCATACAGTAAGAGAGGAAAGGCAACACTTAAAAAACGACCATTTTTTAAACATTTTCGGTCACCTCACGAGGTGCCCACTTAGTGAGCTTTTTCACCTTTGCAATTTGCTTCAGATGCACACGACCGTCGAATAGCGGACCCTGAGCTCTGTGGCAGGTTCTTGTGCAGTTGTTCGCGGGTCAGCTTGGGTGATGGTGCTCAGCTGCTCACTGTCAACTGCTGACGGTCGGCCACTGCACTCCGCATCTTCAAGGCTCTCATCTCCTTTGCAAGCCTTGTGAGCCCCCGCTGCCCTGTGTGTTCGTAGGCCGTTCCTGGCCCAAATGTGCTGCAGATGTTGCGTGCTGTCACCTCTGCCTTCTGACCCATTTTGAACCTGAGAAAGAAAATTGCCTGAATTTGCTTTTTGTCTAACATCATTTCCCTAGTCTCAAACAAATATAAAATACACAGCAGGTCAGTCATTAGCAAAAAAACATGGAGCAAGAAATGATATGTAACATAACCACATGAAGGATGTATTCCAGTATCAAATGACAAATTTCAACAATGCTGCTGCTGCTAAGTTGCTTCAGTCGTGTCCGACTCTGTGTGACCCCATAGACGGCAGCCCACCAGGCTCCCCTGTCCCTGGGATTCTCCAGGCGAGAGTACTGGAGTTGGTTGCCATTTCCTTCTCCAATGTACGACAGCGAAAGTGAAGTTGCTCAGTCGTGTCTGACTCTGTGTGACCCCATGAACTGTAGCCCACCAGGCTCCCCGTGCCTGGGATTCTCCGGGTGAGAGTGCTGGAGTGGGCGCCGTCACCGTCTCCGTTTCAACAATGCAGAAACCGCAATTATGTTTGCACCCTGCTAATACGTTTTGGTTCTCAGTTTGCAACTGAAATGTGCGCTGATGGGGCCTCCGCCACCACAGTGAGTCCACGAGCAGGGCGTTGGCCCTGCCGCCTGTCCCCCAGAGGACTGGGGCCCCGGTTCCAGTGTGGAATTCCACAGATCTAGCTCCAGTGACTTACTGTTACCTCTGTATTTTTTTTGGGGGGGAGGGGAAATCTTGATTTCTGATACCAAAGATCCTACTGTTAAACCATCAAGGGATAGAAATTAAAACGGTTTAATTTTTGCTGCCTTTAAGTGTGAAATCCAGGGTATAATTTTAGCCTTTTAAAAATGTATGTTATCCCCCCACTCCGCACCTTGCACTTGTAAAAAAGGTTTAGAAAAAGCACGAACGTTTCCAACGGCAGTGCACCTGCGGCGTGCTCCAAACCACGCGTGGGCTTCTCAGTGGCGGTTCTGTTACTACTTCCTGTGATTTTCTCTCTCAGTTAAGGCTTCGACCCGTCCTTACCTGGTGGGTCGGGGTACCAGTTCTACAGAAACAAAGGTTGCAGAAGTTTGGGGATACATACACTCAGAGCCTCAAGCACTACACACGTCCCTCCGTTCTGTCCACGAAGGGGGAAAGAATTTTAAAGTCTTAGTTCTGCATAATTTCATTACGTGCAGTGAAAGCAAATAAAAGATGATGCTGATTTGGACTTAAAGCACTCTTGGCAGTGCGCTGCTTTCATTAAGCGGTTGACCCAGAAGGGGTGACGGTGGACACAGGAGTCGGGGGGTGCAGCTGTCCGGGGTGCGATGGGCGCAGAGCCGCCGAGGCTGGCGGGTGGGAGGCAGATGCAGCCGCGTGGGCGGAGGCCCGGGTGCCGGCAGGGGGAGGCTGGCAGGAGAGGCTGCACCTGACGGTGTCTCTGGGTGTGGGCGTCTGCTCTCCAATCTGGAAGGCAGGCTCAGACCTAGAGACATCTATGTTAGTCACGGCCTCGAGGCCTGCTTCCAGCTGTCTCTCCGCTTCCAGCTGGCTTCTCACCTGAGCAGCGACACCCAAGGCCCCCTCCCCGGAGAAGAAGCCGGGGTCCCCGCTCGGAGACCCAGGCAGTCTGCGCTGAGGCAGAAGGGCATCCCTGCCTTCTCAGAGGTGAGGCGGCCACCGTGCTCCGAGAGTGAGCAGGCGCGATTCTGCACAGATGTGGGGCCCTCTGCCACCATAGCTGACCTCATCCTGGAAGGTATACAGGTGGCTGGTGGCGGCCACGGCAATGACACTCTTGGCCAGGTGCCTGCGTGTGCAGGGTCTTCCTGCTGGTCCAGGCTACCCACACTCACCTCGCCCTTCCGCTGCAGGCTGGCCCGAGGCCTGCTGTTCACCCTGGAGGCCTCTAGCGTCTCGACCCTCTGGAAGGAGTTGTTGTAGGGCCCGTCAGGACGGTGCTGCGTGAAAGACGACGACCTATAAGCTACGAGGAGCCCTCCACCCAGCCCCGCCGGCCCCGGATGAAGCGGCTCACTGCCCAACCCAGCTCTGCACAGGTCAGCTTCAGGGCGTCAGACAGGAAAGCTCGTAATGGCCGGGAGAGAGCCGTGGTGAGACTGTCTCAGTCATATCAGTAAACGCAAGTACAACGGAATCAGAGGAAAAGTGACGAAGTCACACTTGTAATTACATTAATGTGGTTTTGGAAAACTTTCTCCTTAGAATGTTTCCCATCTTCAGTGAATTCAAGAGCTCTTCAGCTGCACTCTGCGCTGAATCCACAGTGGGTTTTCAGGACGCAGCTCCTGTCCCGAGCAGTGGCCGGGGCCCCCTCCCAGTGTGGGGGCCGCGTGAGCGCTCTGCGCGTGGGCCCGGCCCCTTCCTGCACCCTGTGTGCCTGGCTGCGCGGGGCTCTGGAAGCTGGATGCTCGGGGCTCCACGTTCTTGTTTCCGGTGACACGTGTACACCGCCTTTCCTAGGTGTGCCTGCCCCTCTGTGCCCATGAGCTCTGGTTTCAGGGGTTTTAACCTGGAGAAATCCTGGGCCCTGGTGCCCTGGGAAGGGCAGATCCTCCGTGGCCCTGCATGCCTTCAGCGGGTCTGCTGAGAAAGCGTTTCGTGGGGGTTCTGGACCTGGGCCTGTCGCAGGCCGCAGCTGTGTTTTCCACCTTCTGAAGCTGGGGGGACACCGAGCCCGCCACGAGGGCGCCCCGCCTGGCCCAGGGCCGTGCCGAGGCCTGAGGGCAGAGTCCTATCTCTGCCCCAGGCAGCACACCTTCCACCCGCCACGGACCCCACGCGGGGCGCATCAGCCTGTGAAGAGCGGGCACCCAGACCCGACACGTCTGCTCCCCACATGCCTGGAGCGGCCTGCTGGGCGTGCTCCCCACATCAACACGCACACACACACACAGCCGAGCTCATGCTCACAAATCTCAGGGGACATGATCCACCCCAGCCCAAGGTCTCACACACACATCTCCCTTGGGGCCCGTCTAATGCAGATGGGTGCCTTCTACAGATTCTGAGGGTCTCTGTCTCAAGAGCCAATCTCTGCGGGTCCAGAGTCACGGCCCCCACCACCCCCCGCTTCCCCAGGCTCTGGCTCCTGTGTCCAGCCGAGGCCCTGAGGCCAGGGCCCCACACTCTTCACTCTGACTCCCTCTTCACGCGCAAAGGATGGTGGCACCACCGCGGCTGGCAGTCCCCCACGGCAGCGTCTCCTCCCACCTCACGACAGGAGGTGTGTCAAACATTGTTAACACAGACCTCTAGGCAGAATCAGTGCGGTCACTTCTAAGGCACGTGCCCACAGATGACCAGAGGCATCGAAATGGCCATAGCCCTGGCAGGGCGGGGCATCCTGCCAGCCCTGCACTGCCATCCACGCAAAGCACATTCTGGGGTCTTGTCCTCCACTCGTTCCAAAAACAAAGGCCATCCCACCCACCCACATGAACTTCCTCACCTCCTTCCTTCACTCCTCTTGGAAATAATATAAAATAAGAAACTGTCATCCACTAAGCATTTCAGACACAGCCAGTGTGAATCCAGCACTGTGCTTGCTGTTCGGACATGGATGGAATCACAAGCAAGGTGAGAAGTGTGCCCAGACACCCTGTTTCCACCTCAGGCAGCCGGCCCGTGCCAGCCCTGCCCCGGAGGGCCGGGTCCCCACGCAGGCCTCACCTGTCGGAGCCACTCCAGCAGCACTCAGAGTTGTCAAAGACGCGGTCATTTTCATAGAGCGGACACAGCTTGCTTCGAAGGTACTCATGGATCTTAATGGAAGCATGGGAAGGTCAGGGCGGTGGCGCCCGAGGCCTCACCCGGTGGGTCTCGATGGGCCAGCACTCCGTGTCGAGGTCCCACACCTCCACTGACAGGTAGTCCCGGCTCATCCCCTATCAACCGGTGTGGCTGAATTTCACGTCGGACATAGAGGAGATAATTTCTGAGAAGGACGTACTGCTGGGCTCTTCCAAAACCGGAAAACACTGTTTCCACTTCTGTTTAAAAACCAGAGAACAACCCACCTTGCAGTGCAAGCGAGGCCCCCAGGCTCACCGGGCCCTGGCCCGAAACCTGGAGAGCCTCCGGGGCGCCCTGCAGATGCCCTGCACAGCCTGTGGCTCCACGGGGGCTGGGGTCTGGTGCACCCCAGCCAGCAGGCTCCACACCAGACACCATAAAGGGCACCATGAGAGACCAACACGGCCCCAGGGCCCTCTGACACCCGCGTCATGGGTGCTGCAGGGCCAGCCCTCAGCTGAGGATGACTGGACTCCAGCCTCAGTGGTCCCGTCAGGAGAGGGGTTTTCCTTCGGTATTCAATGGGCAAGACTTATTGCAGCAAAACCATTACTGTCTTCAGAAAGGTTCTGAAGACTTCCTGGGCAGACCTTTCTTTCCCCAGTGCCTCTGCTTTATCAGCAATAACTCAAGGGCATGTCTTATCCCCCGCCCACCTGTGCGCCAGACCCCAGAGCCTGTCCTGGTTTGGGGAACTGTGGGCAAGGAGGTCTGTAGTTCCTTTCGTTTTCAGCTGCTGCTTTTTTAAAAAATACATGTTATTACAAGGAGCCTGTACGTTAATCGACGCCGCATCTGACGCCGATCCTCAGCAACCTCGTGGCAGTGCTGAGCGTGTACCCACAGGAGTAACGTGGCTGACAAACAAAACCATTCTTGGAATCCAAGCCTGCTTACTCAAGAGTGCTGTCTGGAAAACAGGCCAGATGTGCAGGCTCTGCCTGAGCTGCCCCCACTTTACAGCGGGGGACGTTCTGGACGGACTGACCGGTACACTGTCTTCACTGCAGGACAAAGTGTCCAGAACAGGACAAGCCACGGCACTCTGGGCCAGGATGCCGTCAGCGCTCAGTGTCCAGGGGCACGCTGGCAGAGTTCCCAGGACACACAGACTTCTTCGTTTTCTACAAAGCAGGGCCTGTTACTTATGAGTAAAAATAACAAACCGAAAGCTCTCCTCCCCCAGAATGACCTCAAGGCTCAGTGGGCTAAAGCCTGGACTTTCCTGAGGGAACTGGCTTCCAGGCCAGCAAAGCTCTGCACGGACAGAGCCCATCCGGAGAGGGGAGATGGCCTCCGGCCTCATCAGAGGTCGCCGTGCACAGAGGGGCTGACCGGGATTACCTGCAGGCCCCACCGCGGGCACTCAGGAAGCAGGGCCTCCACGCAGGCAGGCATGAGGGTGACAGGAGGCGCCACGAGGTCTCTGGAGGTGGTGAGTGCGCTGGCAAGGCTGGCTCTGCACGGGAGGTGCGTGAGCTTGCCAGCACTTACCCTTGGTGTGCCGGCAGCGCAGAGTGGAGGACCGCATGTCCCAGGGGTGGATGGCCCTGTGCTGCTGCTGTGGATGGGCACGCTGCCCTGGAGGGGGTACGGCTCCACTGTGGATGGGCACGCAGCACTGGAGGGGGTCGGGCTCCACTGTGGACGAGCACGCTGCCCTGGAGGGGGTCGGGCTCCGCTGTGGACGAGCACGCTGCCCTGGAGGGGGTCGCGCTCCGCTGTGGATGGGCACGCAGCACTGGTGGGGATCGGGTTCCGCTGTGGATGAGCATGCTGCCCTGGAGGGGGTCGGGCTCCGCTGTGGACGAGCACGCTGCCCTGGATGGGGTCGGGCTCCACTGTGGACGAGCACGCTGCCCTGGAGGGGGTCGGGATCCACTGTAGATGAGCACGCTGCCCTGGAGGGGGTCGGGATCCACTGTAGATGGGTTCGCAGCACTGCAGGGGGTCGGGCTCTGCCACTGTGACCATCTCCGTCAGCTCCTCCGTGTTGGCTGGCTTCTGTCCACGATGTCTGGAAGCGCATGGTTAAGGCAGGGATCGCAGGCAGGAGGTTTAGGAGCTTAGGTGTGAAGGAGGCGATTACAGGCATGGTAACCTGCTGGGTAAGGAGAGGTCCGTTAATGTACTAACGCGACCCAGCAACGCCCGGGGAGAGGGGGCTGCTTTCACCTCACTGTGACTGCTAGCCTTCTATGAAAGACTTTCAAAGCAACATAACACACGTTAAAAGATAAGGAAGAAGAGCAGGCAAGTGCCCACGGCACTCGAGTCCCACACGGACAGCCACGAAACGGCGCAGGTCCAGGAGTGCTGCCCGACTCCAGAGGAGCCCGACAGGGTTGAAGTATCTGAAGTCAAGAGGGTGTTCTAAGCTATCAGAGCAAGGTCACACGGCAGGCTGCCAAACACAGACATTGCTTGACTGAAAACATGAGGAAGAGTGGAATCTGGCTGTGAGCCCAGCCAGGAGAGCAGGAACGGATGACAAGGAGGCTTACAAACCCGGTGACCCCACAGCAGAGTCTGTAGCCATCAGCATGCGCAGGGCCCCGAAGCGCTGGAGCTCGACACTGCCCAGCACGTGGTCATGGGTATCGCCAGGGCCGAGCAGGCTGGGGACCAGGCCAGCCCAGAGTCAGGGAAGCACACCGGGCACACAGGGCCGAGCGGCCAACGGGTTCCAGAGGACTGGTCAGCACAGGCCTTCGAGGACGTCCCCCCCGGCTGGGGGAGGGACCACACCAAAAAGAGAGAATGGTGACCCAGCTCAGGAGAGAGCTTGCCAAGGGGCATGGTTGGGCAATGGTGAAAGGCAAGCGGGAGGTGAGGAGCCACAGGGCGCCGGCTCGCCCGCGAGTGGATTCGAGCCACAGGGCGCCGGCTCGCCCGCGAGTGGACTCGAGGCACAGGACGCCGGCTCGCCCGCGAGTGGATTCGAGGCACAGGACGCCGGCTCGCCCGCGCGTGGACTCGAGGCACAGAGGCGCCAACAGACCCCAGGAGGCACATGGCAGTTCCCAGGCTTTATGAGCTCGGTCACAAGACGGTATCTGCATCCTGATGGGGGGACAGAATCTTTACAACCACCACGACAGATGCAACGGAACTCCAGGCGCCCCCTCCCCCTCGGGCCCTCCTGTCGAACACTCCAGGTCCTGCTTCCCAGAATGCACGCACCTCACCCTCTCCGATTTCCACTCCGAGCCCTCACCCTGGACGCTCTCCTCCTTCTGCCGACACCCAGACTCCCTTTCACTCCCCGCCCGAGTCTGTGTACCGGGCACACAGGCACCTTCCCTCTGCACACCCTGCCCTCACTGTGGGGCAAGGGCCCGTCTGCTGGCCTGTCCCTGTCTAAGCGGAGGTCCTGAGGCAGACGCTGGGTCTCTCCACCCAACACGAGCAGCCCTTCAGGACCCCGCCGCGAGCTGTGCAGCTGAACCGAGCTGGACGTCGGCCCCGTAACAGCCGTGGTCCTCCCAGCTCCCGGGGTAAGTGATTACGCAACAGAGTAAGTTATGGGGGAGGCGTGGCCACCCGCTCCAGCACTCTTGCCTGGAGAGTCCCATGGACAGAGGAGCCTGGCGGGCTACAGTCCGTGGGGTTCTAAGAGTCGGATATGACTTAGCAACGAAAGCACCACCAGAGTAAGTTATTCTCCTATGCAAGAGGTTCTCTCAGAAAAACAAAAGACAACATTTTCCTGTCATCAAAGAGAAGACAACAAATGTCCAGGGTGTGCAGAAAAGGGAACCCCCAGGCACTGTTGGGTATGAATGTAGATTGGGGCAGCCACTGTGGAAAACAGCATGGAGGTGTCTCAGAAAACTAAAAATGCGCTCACCATATGGTCCAGCAATTCCACCACTGTATATATCTGAAAAGAACAAAGGCATTGGTTTGAAAAGATGTATGCACCCCAATACTCACGGCAGCGTCGTTTACAACAGAGAAGACACGGAAGCAACCTCAGTGTCCACTCATGGGTGAGCGGACAAAGACGACGTGGTGCACACACAGTGGTGACGACCGCGCCGCAAAGATGGGACTGTGCGTCTGCAGCAGCACAGACGGCCTTGCGGGGTACTGGCTGAGTGAAGTGCGCCAGACAGTCACTGTACGCGATCAGTATATATGGAATCGAGACACGACAACAACTAAAGAACGGAACAAATGAAGGGGACTCACAGAACAAACCAGAGGTTACGGGGGGTCTGGGGGATGAGAGGCACAAGCGGGGCGGTGTGAAAGCCTCAAGGACTGTCCAGTAAGAGGAACACGGCGGACGTTCTGTGACGGCTGAAAACGCAAGGGACCTTTAAAGACTGTGTAAAGCGTTTGTTTTAAAGACACCAACATCCTAACAGTTACCAGTTACTGTGAGCCAGTTTGCCGAAGCTTTCCCTGCATTATCTGGAACCTAACAAACCTGTCAGGGTCACAGGAAACAGCACCCCTGTGTTACACATGAGGAGCAGATGGTAAGCAACCTGTCAGGTTAACACAAAGCTAGTAAGAAAGCTGAAAGGATTTGTACCAAAGTCTGTATCTCGATTAACACCAAGTTGACGAGCAAGCCTAACCTATAAGACAAAACTGGAGAACAAGCAGGATACAGCCAATGCTAAACACCATGGCCTGCTCAGTGGCAGGAAGGTCAGGTTCCGAGACAGAACACTGGATGTGAGGAGTGGCTGAGCAGCGATTCACAACGTGGAATCTGAGAGGGACTCACACGGATGAGCAGGTATGGAAGGAAGCTAAAGCAGCACGGAAATCCGCCACTTCGGGTTTTAATTTTGGCCACTCCACTTGGCTTGCAGGGTCTTAGTTCCCCGACCAGGGATTGAACCTGAGCCCCCAGAAGTGAGAGCCTGGAACGTTAACCACTAGACCACCACGGAATTCCCGAGAAATCCTCCACTTTTTGAAAGCTTGCTGTATGTCATTTCACTTTAACAAAAACCCTGCATCATAACCTGTCCTTGCTAACTGAAAGATATCCAGAGTTTCACTTTAGCAAAAAAAAAAAAAAAAAGCCTTCAGCGACTGTTCTGCAGGAAGGGATCACACAGGTAGTGCACCCTGAGCAGAGGGGGCTCAGCATGCTCCGTCTCCAGGAACTACACTCAGCACCCCAGTGTCAGGCCGGCGGAGCTCTGGACTGTGTCTGAGTGTCTGGGTTCTACCTCGGCTCCTCTGTGCCTCCGGCAGCAACATGTGTCTCAAGCAACTGCCTCTGCCCTTCACACCACTTCAGCTTACGCAAGGCTCTGCAGATAGGATGGACTCTGCAGACAGGCTCTTCCAGGGAGGCTGGCAGGGGAAACAGGTGTTCTACGCTGGGAAAGAAACAGGAGCCAAGAGCAAGGGATGGGAAAGATCATTAAATGATAACAGAAAAACCGAGAGCTCAGGCCCCATGGAAGGGACCTGGGTGAGTGGAGGGGGAGGTCAGGACAAAATAAGAAACTGCTCCTTTCACATTTAGAAACAGGTACAACCTTAAAATACACGAGAGTGAATGAACAGCTGGGCCTAACACTCCAACAACACCTTACAGGTTCAAAAGCACTGCACTGTTTATCTCAACAAAAATCTCATTATGTGATTTCCAGATTTAGAAAGGGCCTTCAAACTGATAAACAGCAGACACAAACTGAACCCAGAACTTCCCATCAAAACAACAGATTTTAAAAGTCAAGAGGTATGACCCTACCGTGAACCCTGTAAACCTGAACCCGATTATACAACTAGAATCAGTCCAGCTCCCTGACTGCAGACACGGACAACGGAGCTGGGCTCAGCAGGCGCGGGGAACGCATCCATCTTACGGAAGCCACCTCTCTCTGATTTCCTCAAGGCGGAGTCTCCTGAATGAAACTGCAAGAATGGTACCAGATCGTTCACTTGTTTGATGGCTTTTCCCACGAGATGCTTTCCTGAAGGCCCTTTTTAGTGACATAAGTATAAATATTAAGTAAATGAGAATTCTAAAACAGAAGGTAGACACCAGACTGAAAACGATTCAAATACTCAGATAAGGTGTCCCACTGTGACTTAAAAAAAAAGATCAATGATAAACACTACATCTCTGTTTTCTTTTCACAGGAAACAACTCAATACTCCAGAAATAATGACCTTGACTGAAATTCACAAATATGGTATTTCACTGATTCTAAAGAGCCCACTTCCTCTCATTTTAATGTCTGTGAAATCACATTTACCTAACAGTCAATGAAACATACTGAACATTCCTGATATTGATGCCTGATGCTGCTGCTGCTGCTAAGTCACTTCAGTCGTGTCCGACTCTGTGTGACCCCATAGACGGAAGCCCACCAGGCTCCCCCGTCCCTGGGATTCTCCAGGCAAGAACACTGGAGTGAGTTGCCATTTCCTTCTCCAATGTGTGTGCTCTTAATTTTTGTTATCCTTCCCCAATTTAAATGTTCCTTTCTTTCATAACATCTATGCAAACCCATTTAGGAAGGCTGGCCATACCAGATTACCCAGATACCCTATATGACTTATACAACTTCCCAGACTCAAGCTTGAGTTTAGCAGATGAACCTTTAATTTTGTTAAGCACTATTTCATTAGAAAAAGATTAATGACTAATTCAAAGGAAGAGATTAGATTAGATTATGGATTAAGAAACTGATTATACAAAAAAACTATTTAAATCTGGGTAACAGTTCATAGACTTTTGCCAACAGAACACACTGGTCATAGCAAACACCCTCTTCCAACAACACAAGAGAAGACTCTACACATGGATACCACCAGAAGGTCAACACAGAAATCAGACTGATTATATTCTTTGCAGCCAAAGATGGAGAAGCTCTATACAGTCAGCAAAAACAAGACTGGGAATTGACTGTGGCCCAGATCATGAACTTTTTATTGCCAAATTCAGACTTAAATTGAAGAAAGTGGGAAAAACTACTAGACCATTCAGGTATGACCTAAATCAAATCCCTTACAGTGGAGGTGAGAAATAGATTTAAGGGACTAGATCTGATAGACAGAGTGCCTGGTGAACTATGGACGGACGTTCATATGGACAGAGGTTCATGACATTGTACAGGAGACAGGGATCAAGACCATCCCCAAGAAAAAGAAATGCAAAAAAGCAAAATGGGTGTCTGAGGAGGCCTTACAAATAGCTGTGAAAAGAAGAGCATCGAAAAGCAAAGGAGGAAAGGAAAGATACACCCATTTGAATGCAGAGTTCCAAAGAATAGCAAGGAGAGATAAGAAAGCCTTCCTCAGTGATCAATGCAAAGATATAGAGGAAAACAATAGAATGGGAAAGACTAGAGACCTCTTCAAGAAAAGTAGAGATATCAAGGGAACATTTCATGCAAAGATGGGCTCAATAAAGGACAGAAATGGTATGGACCTAACAGAAGCAGAAGATATTAAGAAGAGGTGGCAAGAATACACAGAATAACTGTACAAAAAGGATCTTCACAACCCAGGTAATCACGATGGTGTGATCACTCACCTAGAGCCAGACATCCTGGAAGTCAAGTGGGCCTTAGGAAGCATCACTACGAACAAAGCTAGTGGAGGTGATGGAATTCCAGTTGAGCTATTCCAAATCCTAAAAGATGATGCTGTGAAAGGGCTGCAATCAACGTGCCAGCAAATGTGGAAAACTCAGCAGTGGCCACAGGACTGGAAAAGGTCAGTTTTCATTCCAATCCCTAAGAAAGGCAATGCCAAAGAATGCTCAAACTACCGCACAATTGTACTCATCTCACACGCTAGTAAAGTAATGCTCAAAATTCTCCAAGCCAGGCTTCAACAATATGTGCACTGTGAACTTCCAGATGTTCAAGCTTGTTTTAGAGAAGGCAGAGGAACCAGAGATCAAATTGCCAACACTCAGTGGATCATCAAAAAAGCAAGAGAGTTCCAGAACAACATCTATTTCTGCTTTACTGACTATCCCAAAGCCTTTGACTGTGTGGATCACAATAAACTGAAAATTCTGAAAGAGATGGGAATACCAGACCACCTGACCTGCCTCTTGAGAAATCTATATGCCGGTCTGGAAGCAACAGTTAGAACTGGACATGGAACAACAGACTGGTACTAAATCGGGAAAGGAGTACGTCAAGGCTGTATATTGTCATCCTGCTTATTTAACTTATATGCAGAGTACATGATGAGAAATGCTGGGCTGGATGAAGCAAAAGCTGGAATCAAGATTGCCAGGAGAAATATCAACAACCTCAGATATTTGGACAATACCACTCTAATGGCAGAAAGCAAAGAGGAACTAAAGAGCCTCTTGATGAGTGTGAAGGAAGACAGTGAAAAGGCCAATTTAAAACTCAATATTAAAAAAAACAAAGATCATGGCATCTGGTCTCATCACTTCATAGCAAATTGGAGAAAAGGTGGAAGCGGTGACAGATTTCCTCCTGGGCTCTAAAATCACCTCAGACGGTGACTGTAGCCATGAAAATTAGAAGATGACTGCTTCTTGGCAGGAAAGCTATGACAAACCTAGACGGTGTGTTAAAAAGCAAAGCTACTGCTTTGCCAACAAAGACCCATATAGTCAACGCTATGGTCTTTCCATTAGTCATGTATGGATATGACAGCTGGACAATAAAGAAGGCAAAGCACCAAAGAATGGATGCTTCTGAACTCTAGTGCTGGAGAAGTCTCTTGAGAGTCCCCTGGACAGCAAGGAGATCAAACCAGTCAATCTTAAAGGAAATCAACCTCGAATACTCTTTGAAAGGGCTGAAGCAGAAGCTCCAACATTTTGGCCACCTGATGCGAAGAGCTGACTCACTGGAAAAGACCCTGATGCTGGGAAAACTGGAAGGCAGAAGGAGAAGAGGGCGACTGAGCATGAGATGGCTGGATGGCATCACTGATTCATTGGACACGAACTTGGGCAGACTCTGGGAGATGGTGAGGGGCAGAGAAGCCGAGCACGCTCTGAACAACAGTCAACACCGTCTCCACCGAGGCTGAGTCTGGGCACGACCAGCTTCAGGACGACTCGGCTTCTTGATTCTGGTTGCTTAACAATCACTACACGCTACTGTTTCTTCCTTTTTCATGGACTTTCAAGATAATGATACAATTTAAACAGTGTCACACCTATTTGATAAATGAATGTTATCAATGTTAACCCTGCTGCTGCTGCTAAGTCACTTCAGTCGTGTCCGACTCTCTGAGACCCCACAGACGGCAGCCCACTATGCTCCCCCGTCCCTGGGATTCTCCAGGCAAGAACACTGGACTGGGTTGCCATTTCCTTCTCCAATGCATGAAAGTGAAAAGAGAAAGTGAAGTCGCTCAGTCGTGTCTGACTCTTAACGACCCCACGGACTGTAGCCCTGAAGGATCACGAACACCAAAGTATTATGTGGAGTAAAACAGAAGGCTTTGAATACATATGACAACCAAAAATTACCACAAAGTGATCTAAGAAAATAGATAACTCAAATTATCTAACTTTTAGATATAGTCAAAATTTTAGTTAAAGTAGGGATTTAAAATTGGGGGGAAAAGTCTGAGTTTAGTTCAGAGGACAAAATATTTTTGTCAAGATTTTTAAAAGTAAAAATACCATTTTCAAAGTATAACATCAACACTTAAAATAGACCGTTTTAGTTAGACTTAATTAAATTTTAATTCACTCAGGTTATCAACTAAACCTTCTTATAAAAAGGGAAGAAACCAGAAGACAGACAGTAAGCCCTCCCACCTCTCTAGCCATAAACAAACGGGTTTTGCTTTACTCCCAAAAGCAATTTTTCAGTAAGTTGAAGTTACCCATTTGAGACTGCAAATGAAAAATCTGTTAAATGAACACAAAGAAACAGTTCGATCTCAAATGATATACATCTGCACAAACGTCCCAGGCACAGTTTTACCTGCTTAGTAATCTGGGCACCGTTTCACTCCCTGGCCAAGGGTGTCCAGATGTCCCTACCAGGGAGAGGTGCAGAGTGAGAGGGACGCAGCCAAAGGTCATGGAGGGGGCGAGGTGGAGGAAAGACACCGGACACCCGAACAGAGGCTGTTAGTTCCTTGGGGCAAGGAAGGTATACATCACAGAAAGACAAACAGTTTTTAAAGAGAGGCTTAAAGGTTGGACTCTATAGAAAGCTGAGAGCCGAAGAATCGATGCTTTTGAACTGTGGTGTTGGAGAAGACTCCCTTGGACCGCAAGGAGATCCAACGAGTCCATCTTAGAGGAAATCAGTCCTGAACGGTCACTGGAAGGACTGATGCTGAAGCTGAAGCTCCAATACTCACTCTGGACACGTGATGCGAAGAACTGACTCATTTGAAAGGACCCTGATGCTGGGAAAGATTGAGGGCAGGAGAAGGGGGCGACAGAGGATGAGATGCACAGGAGTCTGAGTGGACGCCGGGGGGTGGGGACGGACAGGGAGACCGGGCGTGCTGCCGTCCAGGGGGCCGCGGAGTCGGACACGGCTGAGCGGCTGAGCTGAGCTCAGCTGAAGGCTCCCGAGGCTGAGGAGCGCGCTCGCACGCAGCAGTCGCCGCGCGACGCCAGTCAACCGCGGCCCTGCGCACAGCGCGGGTCTGAGACGCACACGGGCTGCGCGCAGCGCCGGGCCTCCGGGAAAGGCCGCCCGGCTGCAAGTGAGCCCACGAGCCCGGCGGGGCTCCCTGCGGCGGGAACTCTGCACGGCGCCGCCGAGGAGGGGGCGGCCGGCGCGGGCGCCCTCACCTTCCGCCACGCCCAGCCCGCGGCCCGCGGGACCCGCGCGAAGCTCGCCGGCAGGCCGCTGCCGCCCGCCGGGCCGCCGCCGCGGACACGCCGGGCGCGCCCCCAAGGCGCTCCCGCCCCGCGCCGCGGGACTATCGCGCTCCAGAACGGCGCCCGGCGCGGTGACGTCATCGCCCGCCCCTCAGGCCCCGGGCGGGGGCGGATCCGCCGGGAGGCTCGCCTGCGCGGGGCGGGGCTCAGCGCCTCCAGGGCCGCGGGCGCTCCGACTGCGCCTGCGCGCTCGCCGCGCCCCGCCCCCCCGAGTGGGGAGGACCCTGGGCCGCGGGTGCTCCGACTGCGCCTGCGCGCTCGCCGCGCCCCGCCCCCGAGGGGAGGACCTAGGGCCGTGCGCTGGAGCTGGCTTGCGCCGGGGGCCCCGAGCCTGGCGCTGCGCGGAAGGTCCGCAGCGACCCTGCTGCTGGCCCTCCGCCCCCTGGGCAGCCTTGGAGGCCGCGAGACGGCCCTGGGCCCGCCAGGCCCACCTGAGGCATGCCTCACCTGAGGGCCTCTTGCCGGCCCGCTGACTCTGGCCGTACCGCGGGTCACTCCACGCGCCCCCGGCTCCGGCGCCCGGGGGTCGGTGTCACCTTTGACGGCAGCCTGGTCAGCCTGGGTTCCTGCCGCCTGCGCGCCCCGTCAGTGTACGATCTTGGGGAAGGGGTGTTGCAGTGCAGCGTGGCCCAGCCTTCCTTCACTCGTGGGTGTGTTTTCTGTGGCCTGCGAGAGATTATTCATTTGTGGGGTTCATGTGTTCGAGGTCTTAACTTTCAGTGATATTGTAAAGCTGGTGGTGACCGTGTGGCGCCGCTAGAAGATGGTCCTCCTACATCAGGAACATTTGTCCACAAATAGTACTTTTTGGTTAGTTCAGGCTGTGCGCCACACTGCTCACGGCCCAGAAGGCCTGCGGGTAAACAGAACAAATGCCTGCCCTCAGGGTTTGAGTGAGTGAAGGTCCCTCAGTCGTCTCCGACTCTGTGACCCCATGGACTATACGGTCCATAGAATTCTCCAGGCCAGAATACTGGAGTGGGTAGCCTTCTCCCTTCTCCAGGGGATCTTCCCAACTCAGGGATCAAACTCAGGTCTCCTGCATTGCAGGCAGATTCTCTACCAGCTGAGCCATCAGGGAAGCCCAAGAATACTGGAGTGGGTAGCCTATCCCTGCTCCAGCAGATCTTCCTGACCCAGGAATTGAACTGGGGTCTCCTGCATTGCAGGCTGATGCATCCTGGTTTAGGGATACAGAAAATAACAGGAATATAGCAAATCATGTAGATCAGATGGAGTTGGACAGAAAAATAGAGGGAAGGAGCGCGAGGGAGTGCCTTTTGGGAGGGTGGTGGTTTTAAACAGCGTGCCTGAAGAAGACCTCAGGAGGATAAGGGAGCAAGCCACGCCGACGTGGGAGGAGAGTGTGCGGGAGGTGGGATGGAGTCCAGGCAAGATAGGAAGCTGTGGGGCCATGAGCAGAGAAGGGTCATGGATGACTTGGCATTTAACAGGGCCACCGTGACTGCTCTGCTGAGAATACACTGGGGGGAGCCAAGGTCGTCCAGGCAGAGGAATGAGGGTTGAGCCATCGTGGATGTGGTGATTGTACAGAGAGGACTTGAGAACTGGTCTGGTGTCAGAGAGCAGCATTTTGAAGGCGCAGCGCTTGGGGCCGTGGTGAAGTAGGTGTGGTGTGAGAGAGAAGGGACTCAGGGACCTGGCCCTCCTTGGTCTGAACACCCGGTGCGAGGGAGTGTCCTGGCCCCGAGATGGCAGTGCCTGGGCCGGTGCAGGTGTGCAGACTGGTTGAGAGACTGGTCGTGAACTTGCGGAGTGGTCGCAAAGGTTGCAGGTACAGATCTGGAGCCTTGGGGAAGGAGGCCCTAGAGGTGTAGGTCCCGGAGGGACTGGCAGGTAGAGGCATCTCAAGCCAGAAGAGCCCGGTGAGCTCCTCACCCTTGGAGGGAGGGAAGATGGAGGAGAGGACTGGGGACAGAACCCAGGAGGAGGCTGAGGAGGAGCCTTGTGGGAGGACCAGGAGCGCAGACAGGGCGGGGAGGGGGCTGCTCGCAAACGCCTCAGGAGGGGCTCTGCTGGAGGGCCGTGTGGTTGTGGCAGCTTGAATGCTCTCACTGACCTGAGAGCCCACACATTAGGGTGGCCGGTGCGGCCTGCTGTGAGAGGGTTGAAGGGAAGTCAGAGAAGAGCGAAGGCCGTGAGGAGCAGCAGCCCTTTGCGAGGCGGAGTGGAGAAGTGCGGTGACCTCCTCTGTAACTGATAGGTTTAGCTGATCTTTCCCTGGGCAGTGGAAACCCAGGTTCACTCTCAGACTCTCCTATTTGCAGTTGCTTTAGTGTGTGTTGAAGGGAAGTCTTTTGAAGTGACCACAAGAGAATTAGTTTTAGTTTAGACTGTATTTTTTGGTTAATTAGTTGCCACTAAATTAAAATCCTAAAACAACAAAAACAACACAAAATGAATGTTTTCCTGAAAGGGGTGCGCCGCCTCCTTTGTGTCCCGTTGGGTTTCAGCTGATATTAAGAGATTTTAAACCGTTCTGTTGTATAATGCCAGTGAACTTTAAATATCCAGCGAGTTACTCTGGTGGATTCTAACTGGTGTTTACAAGTCCCTGGGCATCACAAAGCAATTTTCTTTTTTTATTATTTGTAGATCTCTTGGCTAAATTGTGAAATGCCTGGTGTGTATTAGAAGCTAGCTTACTGTATTCATACTGGAGAATACCGATAATGGGGAACCTACTGCTGAGACAAACAACAGGGATGACTCAGAAATTTTACATGGAAGGAAAGGACCCCGACACAGAAGAGCACATGCTGTGTGACTCTATCTGCAGGATGATTGGAGTCTTATGTATCCGCTTCACTAGGGCGTGGGACTAGGATTAAGTCACACGGGAACCTCAGTGTTGCTGTGAAGGTATTCCGTAGGCATGGTTAACACCTGGGATCAGCTGACTTTAAGGGAAGAAGGTGACCCCTGATGATGTAGGTGGACCTCACCCCATCAGCTGAAAACCTTATGAACAAATACTGAGGTTTCTCAGGGAAGAAATTCTGCCTCAAGACTGCAACATCCCCTGCTGTGTGAGTTTCCAGCCTGCCATACAGATTTCATACGTGTGAGCTCCTGTGATCAAGTGATTTGTTTCCTTAAGATAAGTCTCTTAATGGGTCTCGTATATCCAATTGGCTCTGTGTCTCTGGAGAACCCTGAAGTTCTAAAACAGGCTAAACCTACAGGGAGCTCTGCTCAGTGTTGTGTGGCAGCCTGGATAGGAGCGGGAAAGAACTGATACAAGTGTTTGTGTGGCTGAGTTCCTTCTCTGTTCACCTGAACCTATCATGGCATTGTTTGTTAATTGCTACAATTGTGTTGTTCAGTCGCTCAGTTGTTCAGTCGCTCAGTTGTTCAGTCGCTCAGTCGTGTCCGACTCTTGTGACCCCGTGGTCTGTAGCCCACCTGGCTCTTCTGTCCATGGAATTTTCCAGGCAAGAGTATACTGGAGTGGGTTGCCATTTCTTCCTCCAGTTAATTGGCTATACCCCAATACAAAATAAAAAGTTGAAAAATAAAACAGGCTAAACAGCCGTCTGGTGATAGGGGTGGTAGTTGCAGAGCAGGAAGGGGGTTGACTGGGAAAGAGCAAGAGAGAACTTTCCAGGGTCATGGAGATGTTCCAGGTCTTACTGGAGAAGAGATTACACACGTGTACGCAGCTGTCGAAATTCATCAAACACCGAACCATGCACTGCAGGTGGGTCTGTTTTGTTGTATGTGAGTTATATCTCAATAAAATAGATTTTTAAAATTATAACTTACCATATGTCTATTTTTTCTCCAAGCCTAAAGAGGACTTTATATCTTAAAAGTTTGGAAGAAATCATGGAGAAACATGCCCTGTTAATTGTTCTTCCCTGTGTGCTTATATTTTTTTTAAAACAATTTCTTTGAGCTATTAAGAGGTCAGGGACTAAATGCCATTTAACAAGCTAAATGAGGGTTGTTTTCCAGTTGAAACACAGTAGCCAGCCCAGAGATACATCCTCCTGGAGGAGTGCAGCCTGATTCAGAAACTCATTGGGGTTGGGTGTTCTGGTCCCTCCCCTGGGCTGCGCCTCCCCTGGGCCCTTCACCTCCTCCTGTGGTCCTGGGGTGGTGTCCGGTTCAGAGTGCAGCTGCTGGGTCGTGGCTCTGACTCTTAAGACAGCTTTTTAAGAGCAGCTTTAGGTTCACAATAAAATTGAGAAGGAAGTGCCGAGGTTTCCCCTGTACCCTGGGTTCCCACACCTGTACAGCCTCCCTCTGTCAGCATCTCTCAGCTGGGCGCGGGGGGCTGCGCTGACTCCGCCTGCCGGGCTTGCAGCGGGGGCGTTGGTCTTGACCTGCCTCTGACTCGGACCGATGGCTCTCCTGCGACTCAGGTCTCCAGACGGCAGGTCTCAGGGCTTCTCTCTGTACGTGTACACATACGTGTGCATGCGTGCTCGGGCACTTCAGTCGAGTCCAACTCTGCGACCTCATGGACTTCAGTCTGCCAAGCTCCTCTGTCCATGGGATTGTCCCAGCAAGAATACTGGAGTGGGTTGCCGTGCCCTCTTCCAGGGGATCTCCCCAACCCAGGGGTCAAACCTCAGTCTCCTGAGTTGCTGGCAGATTCTTGACTGCTGAACCACAAGGGAAGCCATATATACACACACACACACGGCTATCTATCTGGTTCAGTTCAGTTGCTCAGTCGTGTCTGACTCTTTGTGACCCCACGGACTGCATCACGTCAGGCCTCCCTGTCCATCATCAACTCCCGGAGCTCACTCAGACTCTTGTCCAGCGAGTCGGTGATGCGATCCAACCACCTCATCCTCTGTCATCCCCTTCTCCTGCCTTTGTTAGGGTCCGGACTTGCCCTTCCCTCAAAGGAACAGAGGACACTCACGATAATGCAAGACACACAGCGAGGTTTATTTCCAGCTAGCTGGGGTCCAAGTGTCTGCCCGACGCAGCGGGTTTCAACAAGGACCCCGAGCACTCAGAGCCAAGGGGTTATATAGCATTTTCAAATCATGATATTTCTAAATTACCTAACTCACAGGAATTTTTCACACACACACACACACAGCTGTGCATATCTCTCTCCTGGTGTCTTAACGAGCTAAGTTTATCAGACCTGTTTACCTAATTTTCAGTGTCGCAGCCACCCACATTCTTGGTACTTAAGATTAACTTGTCTCCCAGGTTTTATCTAGTTCTTCTTCCCTCAAGTCACATACTCAGTAAAAATGGTTTTTCTGGCCTCTAAGATGGCTGTTCTTAGGCTAACCCATTCTTACACCTTCAATCTTTCCCAGCGGCAGGGGCTTTTCCAATGAGCCAACTCTTCGCATGAGGTGGCCAAAGTACTGGAGCTTCAGCTTCAGCATCAGTCCTCCCAATGAACACCCAGGATTGATCTCCTTTAGGATGGACTGGTTGGATCTCCTGGCAGTCCAAGGGACTCTCACGAGTCTTCTTACCTATCTATCTGATAGCCTCACTATCTGATAACCTCACCGATACTGTGACCTGCTGTCCTACTTTTCCTGGGAGGCAGGACTCTCAGGGCTAGAACCAGGACAGCCCCAGGCAAGCAGGGTCGTCACCTATCTTAGGAAGAGTGGAGACAGCCAAAGGGAAGGTTACCAAATGGCTGAACCTGGAGGAGCAGGTCTGGGATGTGGCCGAAAGATTCTGTGAGGACGAAGCCCAGAGGAGGCAACCGAAGGACTTCCTTGGCGGCTGTATGGAATGACCACAGCCCGACGGGCACACGCGACTGACTCTTGTGCTCACGGCCTGAGGCTGGGTGTGAGCAGGGCCGTGTTGCCTGCAAAGGCTCCAGGGGAGGGTCCTTGCTGCCTCCCTGGCTCTGGAGGCCCCGGTGTACCTGGGTTGTGGGGCATCCTCCCAGCCTCTGCCTCCATCATCACATGCCTCCTCCCCCCTCCCCCCAACCATTCTGTCTGATCTCCCTCTGTCTCTCTTTGGTAAGGGCACTTGTCACTGGATTTAGGGCTACTCGGGAGACAGGATGACCTCATCTTAGATCTGCAATGTAATCCCTTCTGCAAAGACCCTTTTCCCAAACAAGGTCACACTCGCAGTTCCTGGGTCTGGGGCATGGACGCCTCTTCGGGCTTCCCCACCCGGCCCTCCAGCAGTGCATCAGGCCGTGCCCTCAGGGGCTGGCAGGAGCAGACGTGTTTGTGTTTAGCAGGTGATGTGTTTCGTGGTCCAGACTGATGGGAGACAGAGTCATAACTGGTCCTGACTCTGGGGCGGTTTAGGTGTGTCCCAGACATGAGTGAGTCCCGGGTCAGCACAGCTGCTTCCTGGAGCAATAGGACAGGCTGAGGGTCCCAGCATCTCGGCAACACTGCAGGCAGGTCACAGAAAGTGTGACGTTTGGAGAGACATGCACGTCACTGGCGAGTCAGAGGTCACCAAGCCCTTCCCCTGAGCCAGGGGCTCACATCCGTCTCCCCGCCTCACCCACAGCGTCCTGCTCACAGCCGGCATCAATTGCTCTCTTCTCTTCCTCCGGTTCTTTAACTTTTTCAGGACGCCCGTGACAAAGGCTCACAGGAGGAAACACTCTCTTGTAGCTTAACCTGCCTGGTAGCCCCCAGCCCTGCGGGTTCCCCTGAGGTGATGAGCTCAGGCCAAGGGAGGAGCCAGAGCCCAGCGCCTGCGCCCTGTGACCCCCGGGGGTAGCTGGGCCAGTCCTGCCTATGCAGAGGGACCCGGCACGGCCGGCAGACCCCCAGACCCGGAGGCGGCCGGGGATTTCCCAACGTGGTCTTGTCCAGAAATACTCGGGCTTCTCTGCCCTTTGTGTTTTTTGGAGCAACAGACTAAGGTCATGGGTGTGAGATGATCAGACCCTCCATCTCCAAGTGTCCCTGAGCAGCGGGGTCTGGGAGAAACTTCATACATTTTCCTGGGAAAAAAAAAAATCTCTCTCTAAATTAGACACCCAGCTGCACCTGCGTGCTTCTCAGTGTTCTGGAACACCGTCAGTCATGTGGCTTATCTCTGAATCAGATATTTAAAATTGAGAAAACACTTGCTCATTTTAAGTGTTTTTTTCTTTTAAAGAAATAATTCACAATGGGGATAACTTCCTTTCAAAAGCAAAAACATGAACATCATGATATTCTGCAACGTTGTTTTTGTTCTCTAGATTATAAAAATTAAGGCAGATCTAAGGCGACATGGATCCCTCCTGTCAGCAGAAGGATCAGACTCCAAAGCACGCAGTTGAGAATATCTGGTGATTTTCCTTTGCTGGGAGCCGTTTTGGATTTTAAATTATGCGCAGTAAATGTCAAATCTCCCCCCATTTATCTCAGTAACTTAGGAATTCTGTATATTGAGAAAGATCTTTGTTCTTCAAAGGCTCCTTGACAATCTGAGTCTCCTGGTCTCCTGTGGGAGCCAGTCTGCCTGATTGATGGGGTGGCTGGAGCCTGCAGGAGGCCCCAGAGGAGGGCCGCCTGCCCTGGCATCTCAGACTCCGTGCCCAGACCCTGCACCCCAGACCCTGCAGCCAGACCCTGCACCCCAGACCCTGCACCCCAGACCCTGCAGCCAGACCCTGCACCCCAGACCCTGTACCCAGACCCTGCAGCCAGACCCTGCACCCCATACCCTGCAGCCAGACCCTGCACCCCAGACCCTGCAGCCAGACCCTGCAGCTAGACCCTGCACCCCAGACCCTGCAGCCAGACCCTGCAGCCAGACCCCATGCCCACACTCCATGCCCACACTCTCTGCCCAGATCCCACACCCAGACCCCACACCCAGACCCTGTACCCCAGACCCTGTGCCCAGATCCTGTACCCCAGACCCCGTGCCCAGACCCTGCACCCCAGACCATGCACCCCAGACCCCACATCTCTTCCTCCGTCTCCTGCGTCAGCTCCCGTCTGCCTCCTGATGGACCCTTTTCCTGGCCGCTTTCTTTCTGCTGTGGCGATGGAGACGCTGGCCTCGTGGGGTGCGCGGTGCAGACCACCGATTACACGGACGGGTTCACTCGCGGGCACACAGCTGGGCCTGACGCCCAGGAGTTCAAGCTGATGCCCGGTTAGTTCAAGCACTAACTGGAAATGCACAGGGCGAGGGCGTCCCTCCCAGGACCCGCCCTGGACGGTGCCCAGTCTGAGCTCTGAGAACAAGTCCCAGTACTTGTGGTGGGGAACGTGGGGCGTGGACCCCCGATATACAGCAACTCCGGGAATGACTCCCAAGCGCTGTGCGCGCAGCTGGGGTGAACGCGCGCCTCAAGGCGGCCCCTGCATTGGGAGCCTGGTGACCGGGTGCTCAGCCCCGCGGTGGGTGCTGGATCCACCCGCCCCCCGGGGCCGAGGCGCTCGGACTCTGGGCCACGAGTTCCCAAAGCCTGCCCTGCAACTCTGGCCGCGGGCGCTCGCTGCCAGTCCGAGTCTGCCTCCGCCTCCTGGCAGACAGGCACGGTCAGCCCAGGCGGCCACGGAGGTCACAGCAGAGACAGAAGAAAGCTCTGGAAACTGTCGCTGTGTCTACCTGTGCGTGGTTTTTGTTACTGAGCTTTAGAGAGCGGGTGACCTGGTTCCCGGCCCGAGGCCTCACTGCAAAGTGGGGTCGGCGGGTGGCTGTCCCGATGGACCCGGGCCTTCCCTGGACTGCCCTCTGCTGGCCACGCGGGGAAGCGCGAGGCCGCTGCGCAGCAAGCCCGGGGCTGCTCTTGGAGCTGGGCACTGTGGCCCCAGAAGCATCTTCGAAACGGGGGACCCTCGGGGCGGGGCCCACATGGGGGGCTCGGCTTGGTGGGCGGGTGAGCTCCGTGGTCGAGCAGCAGCGGGTTCAGAGAGCTCTATGTCCGCATCTGCCATGGAGGGAGAGGCCATGGGGCTGCCTGCTGACGGTGGACTTGCCCGGCGGTGCTGAAGACCAGGTCCGCCTGGGGCAGAAGGTTCACCCGAACGGGGCGGAACCATCGCAGCAAAGCAGAGGCAGAGCCCTCCCCCCTCAGGGGTCTCCGAGCTCAGGGCTGTGGCTAGCTCTGTGGGAGGCCAGTGCTGGTTTTTCGATCACCACTTGAAATACAGGCTCTGCTCGGAGAGCCGTGGCTGCCGCACGGTCAGGGTCCCGCAGTGTGCTTGTGAGTCTGATGTTTTGACGAATGTGAGCCACTCTGGGAGGAAACACACTCTTTCAGTTACTTTTATTTAAATTCAAAAATCAAGTCTGCACCGCAGGAGGAGGAGGTGTGAGTTGCACCACTCTGCACGGGGCTCAGTGCTCAGGTTGAGAGGGGCGGAGTGGAGCCGGGCCCCCATCCTTTCTGGGCTACCTGCGCTGCCCCCGGGCTGCAGGCGAACGTGGCCTTGATCGTCGTCTCAAGGCTCATTGGGAGGGTCCGAGCCCCGCTCGGCTCGGGGTGGGGAGTTGGCGGGGTGGGGGTGTGGCGTAGGAGTGTGCAGGCTGGGGGGATGGGGGGGTGCTGGCTGCCGGTCCTCCGGGACCCCCCTTCCACCCCCCACCCTCACCCCCATCCTGGTTGACCCTGATGGGGAGTGAAGCTGGAACACAGCGGTCACAATGGCCCCTCCTCGTGGGATGAAGCAGATAAGCCATTGGGTTGTGCAGGTAAGAGTCAAGTTCGGTCGCTTAGTCGTGTCTGACTCTTTGCGACCCCATGAATCGCAGCTCTAACCCTAACCCTAACCTCCCTGTCCATCACCAGCTCCCCGAGTTCACTCAAACTCATGTCCATAGAGTCGGTGATGCCATCCAGCCATCTCATTCTCTGTCGTCCCCTTCTCCTCCTGCCCCCAATCCCTCCCAGCATCAGGGTCTTTTCCAATGAGTCAGCTCTTCGCATCAGGTGGCCAAAGTATTGGAGTTTCAGCTTTAGCATCAGTCCTTGCAATGAACACCCAGGACTGATCTTTAGAATGGACTCGGATCTCCTTGCAGTGGACTCTGAAGAGTCTTCTCTAACACCACAGTTCAAAAGCATCAATTCTTCGGCGCTCAACTTCCTTTACAGTCCAACTCTCACATCCATACATGACCACTGGAAAAACCATAGCCTTGACTAGATGGACCTTAGTTGGTAAAGTAATGTCTCTGCTTTGGTGAGATGCAAATTTCAGCTGAAGACGTTAAATGCAAGCCTGAGACTCAAGCTGTATCTTTATGAATGTGGTCTTCTAAGGAGAATTTTAAAATGTTTATCTTTGTCTGTGCTGGGTCTTCGTTGCTGTGCGGGCTTTTCTCTGGCTGTGAAGAGGGGGACTGCTTTCCAGTTGCAGGGCATGGGCTCTCTTTGTGGGGGTCTCTCTTGCCGGGGAGCACAGACAGGCTCCAGAGTGAGTGCTCAGTAGCTGCTGCACACACAGGCTTAGGTACTCGGCGTGGGATCTTCCTGGACCTGGGATTGAACTAGTGTCTCCTGCATTTCAAGGCGGACTCTTAACCATTGGACCAGCAGGGAAGCCCTATGAATGTGGTCTTGACACAGACAGACACACACAGACATATGCACGCACCCTACACAGACACAGACACACCCCAGGCGCTTCCTGGCCCCGTCCTCAGAAACAGCCTGGAGCCCCCTGTGTCTGCTCTTGGCCTCTAGCGTCCGCTCCCGCTAAGGGAGGCGCTGCTCCCGGATCTGGGGCAGGGGAAGCACGGGGTGAGCCTGTGAGACAAGGAAGAGGGAGACTGGGGTCTCTGAGACCCTGGGAGGTGGCTCTCCTGCCAACAGTGGAGGCCGGTGCCGCCTGCCACCTCCCTGCGGGCGTCTGCCACCCCCACAGGGGTGTTGGTCCCAGAGGGAGGCGGGCCAGGGGGATTTGAGGCAGGGGTGTCCTGGGGGCCCGACACATTTGTTGTCCCTGGAGGTGCTGGGACCCATCCAGACCCATCTTCCACTGCCTCCTGAGACCCCAGGAACTCGTTCTGGGCGAGGGCGTCCTGAGCCCTGGCCAAATGCAGGCCCCTGGTCGTACCTAGAAGGTGCCCACAGATGCAGAAGCCTAGGAGGGTATTACATTGCCCAGCATATAATATGTAATTTTGAAGTCTACTTTAGAAAGGAAATGTTTCCTTTAGAAAAAGAAAAGCCTGGTTTGATGAAATCCACTGTGCTTCTCCAGTGGCCTGCAACTTCTCCAGATTAAAGGAAAGACTCAGTGGCCGAGGGCGCTGCTCCGAGAGGGAGCAGGTGCTGAGAGCAATGGCCCAGCGGGCACGGGTGGGCAGCTGGGCGGGGGGCTCAGGGGCCGGAGCTGGTGGGTCTGACTGGGGTGAGGAAGGGTCCCGGAGCAGAGGGGGATGGAAGGGGGTCTACAGAGCAGATGGGAGAAAAATGGATGAACTAGACTTCAGTAGAATAAAAGAAGACTTCTGCTCCTTGAAAACGGCTGTCGAGAGAATAAAAAGGTAAGTCACCGACTGGGAGAATGCATTTGCGAAAGAAACATCTGATGAAGGACTCGTATCCAAAATGTGCAGAGGAGTCCAGAGAAATGAGACAGGAAGGCGAGCGAGTGCCCTGAGGCTGTGCGGCAGCAGACCTGCCGCCTGGAAAAGGAGGAATCTGTTCACTCACAGCCCGGGAGGCCCAGCTCCAGAATCAGGACCTCCGGCTCCGAAGCCAGACGCCAGCAGGGCCCCGCTGCGTCCGGAGCCCCGAGGGGAGAACCCGTGCCCTCCGCAGCTTCCGGGGCCTCCGCTCTGCGGCGGCCTCTCTCCGCCTCCCTGGTGATGGTGTGTAGGGCCCGCCAGCCCCACCCGCCTACCGAGCCGGGCTCCTCCTCCGCCCCAGGGACCTCCTGCTAAAGAGATGCGGGAACTGGGGTCCCACTGTCGCACATCAGCTCGGCCCCTGCTCTGCTCTGAGACCGGCTCTACAGCTGGAGAACACGGGTGGGGAGGGGTCTCCGTTCGCAGGGCGCTCCTAGCCCAGCAGGGAGTGGACGTCCAGGGCCAGTCCAGGGCCGTCCAGGAAGGCAGGCCGCCGGGAGGAAGCCGCCAGACATCCTTAGCGGAAATGGGGCCCCATGCCAGCGCCTGTGAGGTCAGCTCAGTGGCCTGGGGGAGCCTGCCCTGGCCTGGGTCAAGGGTACGCAGGATGGTCAGGCTGAGCAGGGAGGAGGACACGCGTACAAGTCAGCCACAGAAGTGTCGGAAGTCAGCCTTGCTGTGATCTAAAGGGACTGTGTGACGTCAACGTACATTCAGTAAGAAACCCAGTTGGAACACAGTCTGGATCATCTTAGACTCATACAAACGCCCGGGGCCACATGTATCTAACGTTCTTTCTGAAGAAATTTTTTTTTTCTATCTTTTTGTTGTTGTTTTTGGCTGTGTTGTGTGGTTTGTGAATCTCCCCTGGAGGAGGAACTGGCAACCCACTCCAGTATTCTTGCCTGGGGAATTCCATGGACAGAGGAGCCTGATGGGCTACAGTGCATGAGGTTGAAAAGAGTCGGACACGACTGAAGGGACTTAGCAGGCAGCAGGCAGTGTGCCTTGTGGGGGCTTAGTTCCCTGACTAGGGAGCTCCCTAGTGCGTCCATCCTCCAGGCTCTGTGGCCGGAGCTCTGGGAGGGCCTCCTGGGGAGAGGCATCCAGGGACCTGCTCTCGGGGTTCACCCCCTCGCCAGGGTGGGGCAGGGTCTGGGCTCCCCGGGCAGAAGGAAGGCGGGGCGCAGCTAGTGGGCTGTCCGCTGACTGCCTGGCTCCCCCGGACACTTCCGGCCACATGTACATTCTGGGTGGGGTGTAAGGGTGTCCTGGGCACCCAAATAAAATTAGGAGGAAGATGCTAGGAATTCCCTGGGGCGCTCCCACTGCCTGGCCTGGGTTCAGCCTGTGTTGGAGAACCGAATCCCACTGCAAACGGCTGATGGGAGCAGATCGCCACCAGGTGGCGCCCTTGCACCTCATTTAAGGGGTGGGGAGCCCACCGCCTCTGTTCAGGGTCCTGAATTTTTGCTGGCCTTTTGCAAAAGTGTATCCAGATAGGGTGAAATACTGGAATTGGAGAACAGTGAATAAAGCTTGCATATTTTCTGCATGTGGCAGGCAGCCCCCGGGTCACACCCGAGACTGCTGGTGAGGTGAGCTTCCCTGCTTCTGAGTTTGGAGAAAGTTCAAGCAGCCTCGGGTTAGGTGTCATCCCACCTGGCATGGTTGGCAGGCCCCGTGGCTTCTCCCTGGATCACGCTGGGGGAGCAGTTCATCATCTGATGGCCTCATCTCCTGCAGGCGAGGGGATGTGGCCTGGTGCCTGGCAGGCCTCCACAGCCCCTCTCCTTCCTGCCCACCAGCCAGGAGCGCGTCCCTGGGTTCAGTGGCTCAGGACTTTGGTGGTGGCATTTGGACATGTGACCGTCTGGATGTGTTGAAACCTTTTGTCTGGAGGCCAGTTTGGATTTTTGTCTTATTTTACTTCTTAACAGTGCTCGTGCATGCATGCTCAGTCGTGTCTGACCCTTTGAGGCTCCAAGGACTGTATCCTGCCAGGATCCCCCATCCAAGGCTTCTCCAGGCAAGAGCACTGGAGTGGGTTGCCGTGCTCTCCCCTGCGGCAATGCTCACACTGTCACAGCCAGGGGAGGCAGAAGCCTTCTTCCTGGGAATGATCAGAGCTGTGGGACGTGCCCGGCAAGTGGGGCCCTGGAGACCCGAGGGCCCTGCAGGGCCCCTGCACAGACCTCTCGGGGACACTGCTGATTCTAGGGCAGCGGGGCAGCTCTGTAGAAAGCCTGCTCTTTGACGAGCCCATGGGCTCATAAACAGGAAGCAGAAGCACAGGCACGCGACTGAACCCCGGACGCTGGGTCCTGTCAAGTGCACCCTGTTACCTTTTCCTCTCCCGTGACCCCGTCTTTCTCTCCCACCTGGGGTCCAGAACAAGGCCCATCCACTCACCTCCCCTGCCCTCTGACACAGTGCTCTTCAGGTAATGCCACACCCATGTTTATCACCATAGATCAAATCTGCTTACTTTGGATGGCATTAAAGTGTTCATCAGCTCTGACTTTTCAAATGTTTGTTAAATTAGCAGCAGTTCAGATTTTTCCCTTAAATGGATGAAGAGCCAGTGTTGATTTATTTAGTCTGCTCAACATAATTGCAAGGTGAAGTCTTAAATACAGCTTATTAACACTTATAGTAGGATGCGAAAGAAGAAATTCTGTCACCTGAGAGGATGCCCCAGCAGGGGGTGGCAGTGCCATTCTCTGGAGCCAGGCTTCTCAAGCTGCCCTCTGTTTTCCTGGGACACCAGCATGGCTGTGGTCTCATTTGTTGCTTACACACTGGGGAATATTCCAGAAACAGCCACTGAGCATGTGGGCAGGAGGGGGAGCCCTTTGGAGGTTCTTCTCTTGCTTCTGGAGCTGCTCAGTGCTTGGGGGCCGCAGAGTAGATGTGACGGCATTGAGCCTCAAGGTGGCCTCCATACCCAGACTGGGAGGATGTGGCTGGGAGGTGGGAATAAGAGGTTTACCCACAGGAGCACTCTGCAAATAGCACCTCACGCCAAGGTGGCCTGCTCCAGGTCTGCACTGCCGCTGTTGCTACTGCTGCTGCAGTTTAGTCGCTCAGTCGTCCGACTCTTTGCGACTCCATGGGCTGTAGCAAAGAGTCGGACTCCTCCATCCATGGAACTGTAGCAGACTCCTCCATCCATGGAACTTCCCAGACAAGAATACTGGAGTGGGTTGCCACTTCCTCCTCCAGGGGCTCTTCCCCAACCAGGGATTGAACTCAGGTCTCCTGCTTGGTTCTTTACCACTGAGCCACCTGGCAAGTCCTCTACAATTGCCACTAGCCACACGGTGCTGTGGAAACGTGGCCAGTGTGGTTGGAGAACTGAGTTTTAAATTTGATTTAAGCTTAATTCATTTAAATTTAACTGAAATAGCTTATGTGACTAACGGTTACCATGTTGGGTGATAAACTCTAATAGAAGGCCTAGAGCTCATCCCCTCATCACTGACTCAATGGACATGAATTTGAGCAAACTCTGGGACATGGTGAAGGACGGGGGAGCCTGGCGAGCTGCAGTCCATGGGGTCACAAAGAGCCGAACACAACTAAGCGGCTGGACAACAACAACAAAGGGGCCTCTGGGGCAGCTGGTCTGCATTTCCACCTCCAGTGAGGGTCCAGCCACTGCTGTGCATGCTGGGAGAATCCCAGGATCGGGGGAGTCCAGGCCATCCCTGTGCATGCTGGGAGAATCCCAGGATCGGGGGAGTCCAGGCCATCCCTGTGCATGCTGGGAGGATCCCAGGATCGGGGGAGTCCAGGCCATCCCTGTGCATGCTGGGAGAATCCCAGGATTGGGGGGAGGTTATTAGCCACCCTGTGCATGCTGGGAGAATCGGACTATCTTGAAGGGCTTTTGAGGATGAGGGGGCACCGTATGAGCGCTGCCTCCTCTTGGCAGGTCCATCTTTCTCCTATTGACCACTCCTGTAAATCTTCTCACACTCGTGAATGTAGGTTTAGCATAGAATTCACGATGGTTCTTATCAGGGAGCCACTGGTGACATATCCCACTTGTCCTCAGCTTCTCAAGAAACCTTGAGTCATTTCTTCCCAAAGCCCCAGGGTAGCAACAGCGCTGCTCTGTATGGAGGATGGGGAAGCCAACCCATCTACCAGGCCTTAGGGTCCAAAGACCTGCTTGGAAGGCTTTTTGCTGTTCATCTATTTTCATGTTTCTCATGTTAAAGATCCTTAAAGGGTCCAAATGAGTCTCCTGCTTAGGTCTTCAGGCTGGGCACAGAACCTTTTCAACAGAGACTTTTTCAGACCACAAAGCACCCTGCTGTCCCCTTATGTGAAAGGGCAGCCTTGGGCCTCCAAGTCTGCTCTGTAGGCTGAAAGGACTGAACCTGAGTCAGTTCTGCCGCGATCTCAAAATGTGGTGGTTTATAAATATGGGACAGTTTCAATAGAATCGAGTTAAAGTTTCAGTTTATTATTGTTAGAACGTTAGTGATGCTCCTTCTTTCCCGAGGTTGGCTTGAAGGGTGACTTCTCAGGACTTAGGGGCTCTGGGCAGATGGTGCAGACCTGCCTGCAGGCTTCTCCTCTTCCCGGGCCCGTCAGCGCCACTCATAACCTCTGGGCAGGACTGTTGGTCTCATCAGACTAGTTGGGCTGTTGTCCTGATATGGAAAGGTCTCCCCAGTCAACAGAAATTGACTAGAGGCCAGACAGAGGTTCAGGCAATGCTTTACTGGAGGCCCTGCAACATTGGGGGGTGGGGGCTAACAGCAGGTACCCTTGCCCCTCACCCCCCTGGGGCAGGGAGCTCGTTCCTTCTGTGGGGTGGGATAGGGGTGTCCAGGGGTCATGGGGGCTTAGGTGGCTTGCCTGCCCCTTCAGTAGAGTTGTGTGCAGGGGGTGTGCTCAGTTCCCTCCTTCCGCTCCCAGGCTCTTCAGAAGTGGCAGCTGAGATTTTTGGTCCTTTAGTTTCTTTTGTCCAGAATTTGTCCCAACTGCTCATGCAAGAAGTTATTATTATTTTTTTGCCCTTTATAGTTTTTTTGTATTTGTTGCTCAAGGAGACATTTGTCCAGGTACAAGGACTGTAGCTCAGGGTCCCAGGTCCCAGCCTGTCTCAATCTGCCCGGGCTGGTCTAGGGGATGTCAAGGGATGGGCCTTGAACTTTTAAAAAAGTGCATTTTATTTTTCCTTTTTAAAAAGTGTGGTGAATACATGTAATATAAAACGTATCTCGAGTGTACAGCTCAGTGGCATTAAAGTCTATGCATAGTGCTGTGTGACCATCTGGAGTTCCGTCTCAGGAAGCGTCTCATTGCCCCAGACAGGAGCTCTGCCCCATCAAGCACCACCTTCCTCCCTGTCCCCCAGCGCCAGCAGCGTCGACTCCACTGTGTCTCTAGAGCCAGGCTCGTCCACGCACCTGGTGAGGTGGGATCACACAGGGTCCCTGGCGGAGTGTGTGTAGCCTGAGGTCCTCGGGGTTCACCCGGGCTGCAGCTCGTGTCAGAACCTCCTCCCACTGGAGGTTGGACGGCGTCCTGTGACGTGCATGGACTGCACTCCCTTCTCCGCTCGTCCCCTGACTGGTGCTGGGATTCTTTCCTCCTTTCCCTGGGTGTGAATCAGGCTGCTGTGAACCCAGGTCTACAGATACCTGATTGAGTCCTTGCTTTCAATGCTTTCAGGTCTATACTCAGAAGTGGATTTGCTAGTTCATATGGTATATGCAGATGACACCACCCTTATGGCAGAAAGTGAAGAGGAACTCAAAAGCCTCTTGATGAAAGTGAAAGAGGAGAGTGAAAAGGTTGGCTTGAAGCTCAACATTCAGAAAACAAAGATCATGGCATCTGGTCCCATCACTTCATGGGAAATAGATGGGGTAACAGTGGAAATAGTGTCAGACTTTATTTTTTGGGGGCTCCAAAATCACTGCGGATGCTGATTGCAGCCATGAAATTAAAAGACGCTTACTCCTTGGAAGGAAAGTTATGACTAACCTAGATAGTATATTAAAAAGCAGAGACATTACTTTGCCAACAAAGGTTCGTCTAGTCAAGGCTATGGTTTTTCCAGTGGTCATGTATGGATGTGAGAGTTGGACTGTGAAGAAAGCTCATCGCTGAAGAATTGATGATTTTGAACTGTGGTGCTGGAGAAGACTCTTGAGAGTCCCTTGGACTGCAAGGAGATCCAACCAATCCATTCTAAAGGAGATCAATCCTGGATGTTCATCGGAAGGACTGATGCTAAAGCTGAAACTGCAATACTTTGGCCACCTCATGCGATGAACTGACTCACTGGAAAAGACTCTGATGCTGGGAAGGATTAGGGGTGCGAGGAGAAGGGGACGACAGAGAATGAGATGGCTGGATGGCATCACCGACTCGATGGACATGAGTTTGAGTGAACTCCGGGAGTTGGTGATGGACAGGGAGGCCTGGCGTGCTGTGATTCATGGGGTTGCGGAGAGTCAGACACGACTGAGCGACTGAACTGAACTGAACTGAACTGATGGTAATTCCATTTTTTACTTTTTTGGAATAATTGCCTTATTGTTTTCTCCAGAGGCTGTACTGTTTTACATTCTTGCTGATAATGCACAAAGTTTCCAGTTTCACCACACCTACCTAAACTTGCTGTTTTCTATTTTGCTTTTTTCCCCCCTCTGATGATAGCCATTCTAATGAGTATCTCATTGTACTTTAATTTGCACTTCCCTAATAATAAGTAATGCTGAGCATCCTTTCATGTACTTATTTGCTATTGGGCTTTTCTTTTTTTTTGAGAAATGTTTATTTGAGTCCCTTGCATACTTCTGAATTGGTTTGTGTTCAGTTCAGTTCAGTTCAGTCACTCAGTCGTGTCTGACTCTTTGTGACCCCATGGACTGCAGCACGCCAGGCTTCTCTGTCCATCACCAACTCCTGGAGTTCACTCAAACTCACGTCCATCGAGTCGGTGATGCCGTCCAACCGTCTCATCCTCTGTCGCCCCCTTCTCCTCCCGCCTTCAGTCTTTCCCAGCATCAGGGTCTTTTCAATGAGTCACTTATCCGCATCAGGTGGCCAAAGTACTTGAGCTTCAGCTTCAGCATCAGCCCTCCCAATGAGTATTCAGGACTGACTCCTCTAGGATGGACTGGTGGGATCTCCTTGCCGTCCAAGGGGCTCTCAGGAGTCCTCTGTTGGTGTACGTAGTGTTTTTTTTTGTTGTTGTTATTGTCGACTGACTTGAACTTCAAACCCATTGGGAACCTGCACCGTGGTGCTTGCACCAGTAGGGAATCAGGGAAGTGTCTCTCATCTAAGTTGACAGACACTCGTGTACAAAGGGCCGGAGCTGCTGGAGGACAGACACCCTGTCGCAGCGCATGGGTGCTCACCCACGGCCTAGCGAGGTGGCCTCGGCTCGGTTCAGAAGAAGAAACTGGAAGGGCGTCCTCTGTGCTGTCAGAGAGAATACCTCCCTGCGGTGGCCCAAGCTTCAGGGTAAGAATTTGGCTGATGGAGTGGGAGTCATTAGTGCCCTTTTCCTGCGGGGAACATCAAACCCCAACCTAATTATTTGTAAAAGTGACTTTCTCCCCCTGAAAGTTGCAAGCTTTTCATAATTGGTGTGAGAGGCACGGTCTGTGCACACAGAGGGGTGACGGCGAGGTGCCTGCTACTGGCCAGCACCCGCGGCAAAGCTGGCTACGTCCGAAGTGGGGGCACCGCGGGCTGCCGTGTGAGGAGAAGGGACGTGAGTGATCTTGGGTCATTATTTAATCAGGGGAGAGGCTGGGGAGCTAATAAGGGCTCCAGGAATAGGATTTAATGAGGGGAGAAGAAGCAAGAATTCATGCAAAGGTCAGCAGAACCGTGTAAAGTCACTTGGAATTCTTAATGAGTACTCGTGTCCCGACCTGCTCTTTGCAGAAACACTTTGCGATCATGGAATGTGGCTGGTTAGTCTGATGAGGAGGAGTGACACTAACCGTCCTGGCGTGTGTTTAGCTCTTGGCGATTGACAAAGCCCATTTGGGGCTCTCTGACCCCTGGGGATGGGTATCATGGCCAGCCCGGCCCCGTAGGGTCTGCCCAGGATGTGGCCCATGGGCCGGGTATCAGGCCGCAGATCCCCTCTCATCACTCACTCCCCAGAGCAGCCACCGCCAGCTCCCGGGCCTTGCCCTGACCTGGTGTGACGGGCAGGTGGTGAGAAGTGCTTTAGCTGCGGGGTGCCCCAGCTTTGGCCTCCTCTCAGGACCCCCGTGCTCTGCCCCTTGGGGACCTGCGGGTGATGGTGGATCAGCCGGCAGCATCTCCGTGGCCCTTTCAGGGTGGGCAGGATCCGGCAACACGTAGGGGCAAAGGCGGGCTAAGTCCTCTCGGGCCAGGGCAGCTCTCCTGCAGAGCCCTCAGCCTCCGCGGACCTGCCAGCAGGTGGGCCTCACGCTCCATTCTGAGCACCAGATGCCACTCCATCCCAGGCCCAGCCCCGAGCGTCGGCCAACAGGAGTTTCTCATAAAGAAGGCTCCCACTCCCTGCTTGCGACAGGTGCCAGCCTGGAAGGTCCCGGAGCAGCCGGTGGGCACCCAGGAGCTCAGGCAGGTGGCAGTGACCCCGGAAGAGTGTCCTTGCTCTGGCTGCCCGCGTCCTAGGGCCTTCTGCCAGGTTCCCGCCTCCTTCCAGCCTGGAGCAACCCCCACGGGGTCAGGGTGTCTGGTGTCTGGCCCCGGATGCGGCCTTTGCCACAAAGTGGCCTCTGTCTCTTCAGGCCCTGTCCTGCTCCTCGTCTCATTTCACGACAGTGCCCTAACCTCCAGGCAGGACCAAGTGTGATTGTTTCATTTATTTATTAACTAGTTTCTGTTCCTGCCTCTTAATTGAAAATACGTGGATATCACAATAAAGGAAAATATGTCTATCAACAAATAATTCAAAAAATCCTTTTAGGACAATTTTTTCCTTGTCTCATCAAAAGAAGCTTCTCTGCCTGCATATATAAAGCATGAGACAGTAACTGTGACGGCAGCTGATTTACTGAGGGGTGATCCATGTAAGCACCAAAGAACTGGTGCTTTTGAACTGTGGTGTTGGAGAAGACTCTTGAGAGTCCCCTGGACTGCAAGGAGATCCAACCAGTCCATCCTAAAGGAGATTAGTCCTGGGTGTTCATTGGAAGGACTGATGTTGAAGCTGAAACTCCAATACTCTGGCCCCTGATGTGAAGAACTGATTCACTGGAAAAGACCCTGATGCTGGGAAAGATTGAAGGCAGGAGGAGAAGGGGACGACAGAGGATGAGATGGCTGGATGGCATCACCGACTCGATGGACATGGGTTTGAGTGAACTCCGGGAGTTGGTGATGGACAGGGAGGCCTGGCGGGCTGTGATTCATGGGGTCGCAAAGAGTCAGACATGACTGAGCGACTGAACTGGACTGTTCTGTGTAAGAGAATATGCTCAGTGCTCAACACGGATGATTTTAATCCTTGTAGTTCTCGTAGGAGATAAATCCTGTATCTTACAGATGAGGAAACCAAAGCTACCTCCTTCCAGAAAAGGTTCACCATGCCAAAGAGAAATCCAGTTCCCATTAGAAGTCAGCCTGTGTGTAGGTTATTTGTTTATTTTCTGCATGTGGGCATCGTTGTTCCATTCTTAAAAAGACTGTGTTTTCTCCTTTAAATTGCCTTTCCACTCTCATTAAAAAATCACTAGCCGTGCTTATGTGGCCTCTATTCAGTCCACTGGTCTGTTCTTTTGCCAAAACCATGCTGTGTCGATTACTGCAATTTTACGGCAGTTCCTGAAATCGGGTAGAGTGGGACTTTCACACTTGTGCTCGTTCTTCAGAGTGGCCAGTTTTGGGTCTTTTGCTTCTCCGTGAAAACTTTATAACCAGTTTGTCAATATCTACCAGGTGACTTTGGAATCGCATTGAGCATCTTGATTACGTTGGGAAGACTCGACACCTTAAATATTGCGAAGTCTTCTGACTGTGAGCACAAATAGCCCTCTGCTCATTTAAATCTTTGATTTCTGTCATTTGTGTTTGCAGTTTCCAGCAGACAGATCCTGTAGTTCTTTCTTATTCAAATATGCACCTAAATATTTCAGTTTTTTTTGAGCTGTTTTTAAACTTTCAGTTTGCAGTTGTTCGTTGCTGTCAGGTGGGGAAGAATGCCCTCTGCCACTCTCTGGGTGTGAGACGTGTGCGTGATGAGGCTGTGGGTGAGGCAGCCCCGGGGCCCCTGCTCCGGGTGACTGGCGGTGCTGCTGGGGTCAGCTGCATCCTTGCTGCTCTCAGCCTGCTGGCCCGTTGGGTGCGCAGGCGTGGTGCTGATGTCCGCATCTACCACACGCAGTCCCTCGCTTCTCGGTTTGGTTCTGCCAGCGTGGGCTCGTGTGTCCCGATGCTTCATGGTTAGGTTTGTCGTGTGCCCTGGAGAACCGACTCTTTGTCATTATGTAACGCCTCTCCTTGTCCCTGATCATTCTCCCTGTTCTGAAATTGGTGGCGCCGTGGCCTGTAGCCCACCAGGCTCCTCTGTCCATGGGATCCTCCAGGCAGGAATATAAGGGTGGGTTGCCATGCCCTTCTTCAGGGGATCTTCCCGACCCAGGGATCAAACCCGGGTCTCCTGCATTGCCTGCAGATTCTTTATCATCTGAGCCACCAGGGAATGAAATCTGAATAAATAGAGCCAATCCAGCTTTCTTCTGACTAGTGATCCGTGGTACATCTTTCTCCACCTCTTCACTTTTAAGCTATCCTTGTCTTTCTGTTTAAAGTGGGTTTACTGTAGTCAACAGCTACAGTTTTATAAAAGTCACTTGGACCATCTCTGCTTTTAATTGATGTGTTTAGACCATTCACATTTAAAATGGTTTGATATTATTGAACTAATACTAATACCTACCATTTTTAACTCGTTTCTTTTTCTTGCCTTTATTCTTTTTTTTTTTTCCTCCCACTTGGATCATATAGTAAAGAGTTTGCCTGCAGTGCGGAAGACCTGGGTTTGATCCCCGGGTTGGGAAGATCCCCTGGAGAAGGAAATGGGAACCCACCCCAGTATTCTTGTCTGGAATCCCATGGACAGAGGAGCTTGGGGCTACAGTCCATGCGGTTACAAAGAGTTGGAAGTGACTGAGTGACTTCACACTTTTCCGACCTGCTCTGTTTTTCACTGAGCGTTTTGTACGATTCTGTTTTATCTCCTCTCTTAGGGCATTGATCCTCCTTCTTTTAAGAAATTTCTTAGTGGCTGCCCCAGGGTTCTTACTACACTGTTGACAGATCGGAGTTTGCCCTCAAATGGCAGCTTGCCTCTCTGCCTGTAGTCCACACCCCACAGCAGGGTATCCCAGCTCCCTGTTCCCAGCCTCTGACCCCGCCTGCCTTCCTTTCATTGCCACTCACCATAATCACCCCACACACGCTTGTACTGTCATTTTGAGCTGACAGTTATTTTTTTTTAGCATCTGCTTTTATTGTTTCAGTTCAGTTCAGTTCAGTTCAGTTGCTCAGTCGTGTCCGACTCTCCGCGACCCCATGAATCACAGCACGCCAGGCCTCCCTGTCCATCACCAACTCCCGGAGTTCACTCAAACTCATGTCCACAGAGTCGGTGATGCCATCCAGCCATCTCATTCTCTGTCGTCCCCTTCTCCTCCCGCCCCCAACCTTTCCTAGCATCAGAGTCTTTTCCAGTGAGTCAACTCGTCACATGAGGTGGCCAAAGTATTGCAGTTTCAGCTTTAGCATCAGTCCTTCCAATGAACACCCAGGATCGATCTCCCTTAGAATGGACTGGTTGGATCTCCTTGCGGTACAAGGGACTCTCAAGAGTCTTCTCCAACACCACAGTTCAAAAGCATCAATTCTTTGGCGATCAGCTTTCTTCACAGTCCAACTCTCACATCCATACATGAAAAATCATAGCCTTGACTAGACGGACCTTTGTTGGCAAAGTAATGTCTCTGCTTTTTAATATGTTATCAAGGTTGGTCATAACTTTCCTTCCAAGGAGTAAGCGTCTTTTAGTACATCAAGGCTGTATATTGTCACCTTGCTTATTTAACTTATATGCAGAGTACATCATGAGGAACGCTGGGCTGGAAGAAGCACAAGCTGGGATCAAGATTGCTGGGAGAAATATCAATAATCTCAGATATGCAGATGACACTACCTTTATGGCAGAAAGTGAAGAGGAACTCAAAAGCCTCTTGATGAAAGTGAAAGAGGAGAGTGAAAAGGTTGGCTTGAAGCTCAACATTCAGAAAACAAAGATCATGGCATCTGGTCCCATCACTTCATGGGAAATAGATGGGGTAACAGTGGAAACAGTGTCAGACTTTAATTTTTTGGGCTCCAAAATCACTGCGGATGCTGATTGCAGCCATGAAATTAAAAGACGCTTTTATTGTTTAGGAGTAGTTTATTTATCTGGGTGATAGGTGTATGAATTTTCTTTATAATTATCGATTAAACTGTACATATAAACTTTATGCATTTTATCTGTATGTAAATTGCACAAGAAAAAAGTTGAAAATAATGATGTGATGATACATAAAAATACTTTAAAAGAGAAGCTGCTCTACACTTGTTCAGCTATCGTGACTTCCTTTCTGGTCCCGGATCAGCTGTCTATGGGGGCGGTCTCTCCTCTTTGAGGGACGAGATGTTCTCTTCAGTCATGTCTTCCTCTTCTCATCCTGTCCCCACGCGGCTCCGTCCCCGTGGAGCAGGCTTCGCCCCCGGTGGGCACCGGGTCTGCACTCCTCCCCTTCGTTCCAGCGCCGCCGGCGTCTTATGTCCAGTCACCGTTCCCGCCCCAGCCCGCCTTCCCGTGGGATCTGGACCAGCCTTGGCCCCTCTGCTGGGCCCTTGCTCCTCCTGCGGGTTCCAGGGTTCAGGCCTGTGGTTGGGATTCCCTGGTGACGCCAGAAGTTCTCGTAACTGAAAAGGTCGATTCCCATCTCATGATTAAAAAAAAAAAACGTGCTCAGCTATTTCCAGACGTCTGTCTTCCGTGTGATTTTACACACCGTTTTGCTTCTTTAAGCAAAGAAAATGGGCAAGATCGCTTTAGGATTCTGACTCAAGCGGCATTGCACTTACCCGCTCGTGTGGAAGACTTTTAACAAGAGGAGCTCATCTGCGCATCGGGCACTCCCCTCCATGTGGACTCACCGCCTGAGGCCCGGCCTCATCCCTGTTCCTGGGAGCTGCGCTAGCTCCACACGCCCTCACTGTCTCGGGCTTTGGAGAGAGATGCTGGCTCTCCCTGGCCCGTTCCGTTAGGGGTGTGGTCACCCACGGGCCCTGTGACGCTACCATCATGAGTCAGCTTGGCTGGGCCGTGGTACCTGGGTGTTTGGGCAGATGTTATTCTAGGTGTTGCATGAAGGTGTGCCTTGGATGAGATGAAGATTTGCATCAGTAGATTTAGGTAGATTACGCTCTGTGTGTGTGTGTCGGGGGCCGGCTCCCCCAACCAGATGAAGGCGTTAAGGAGAGGACCAACGTCTCCAAGGGAGGAGCTCCTGCCTGCAGACGCCTTCCCGCGGGGGCTCCAGGTTGCCAGGCTGCTGGGCAGACTTTGGACCTGCCAGCCTCCCGTATCGTGTGAGCTGCGCCCTTAAAATGTGTCTCCCTTTTTCTCCCTCCCTCCCATCCTCCTGCCTCCACCTGCCTGCTTGTCCATCTACCGGTCTCCCCGTCTTCCATCTCCGCGTACATATATCTCTGTCCTGCTGGCTCTGTTTCTCTGGAGAATCCTGACTGGCGGCCCCCGTCCTAAAGCTGGAAGCTGCCGACGGTTCAGCTGTCGCAGGGCCGGAGTCCCACGTTCAGGTCCTTAGGCCGCAGCCTGGGCTTCTCGTTCATCCCCGCCCTGTCCCCGCCACCTGGGGGGGGCCCTGCAAACCCACGGAGATGCTCCTGTGTTTCTGGAGCCTGTCACCCCTCCTGGGCTCACCGTTCGTTGCACAATGTTTGACACATTTAAGAAATATTTTTTGAAAAACTTGCCCCCTGCGGCTATTGGTCATTATCCCTTGGACCTGAATGGCCATGATGACGGCCGCTGCCTGTGGAGTGTCCCTCGCCCCCTGCAGCCATGCCTGTGGTTGTTTGAGGTCAGCTCAGTCCTGGGGGTAGTGGGAGAGGGCTGGGCTCACTGTCTAGTCAGACTGTGTACCCGGCTCGGAACACGGAGACGGGCTTTGTGCAGACGTGTCTCTCTCTGCCGTCTGCTTGTTCCATCTCTGTAAACACCGCATCCTTTGTCTGGGCGGATCGAAGCTGGGTCACTTTTCTGCTCAAAACCACGTAAGGCCCCCATCTCATACTTGGCCTGAAACCTAAGCCCCCGTGGCCACCAGGCCTTGACCCCTGCCTCTCCCTGCATCCCTCCTCGCCCTCCAGACTCCCCTCTCCCTCACCTTCCTGACTCCCTAGGGGCTCCTGGAGCCCCAGGGCCTTTGCACCTGCTTTCCTCTCTGCCTGGAATGTTCTCCAGGTTTCTGGGCGGCCTCTCCCTCATCTCGTTAGAGTTTTGCCTGGATCTCATTTTCCCAGAGAGACTGTCCGTTCACCTTGGTAAAGTTGCAACCAGCCTCCTCTTCCCTCCCCACCCTGTCCCTTTCCCCTGATTAGTCATCACTTCGAACACCGTCTGTCTCTTTCTTATTCACCTTGGTTCTTCCCTCGCTCTCCCTTGGGGGATGGATGTGGGGTCTGCGGCCCCAGGCCGTGATCCTCGTCTACAGACGTTTCGGATCCATTCCTTTGCTTTCCCCTCACAGCCACCTTTGTAAATCTGGGGGTGCTGCGTGCGTGTCGGAGTGTGGGAGGCTTGCTCCGGGCGCCCTGGAGGAGTCCTCGCTCGGTAGATGGGCCCTGGAGGGTCCCCGTGGCCTCCGCCAGCCTGCTTTCCCTTTCTGCCCTCCGTTGGTCTTCCTGTGTGGAGGTGCTGTTGGTCGGTGGGCTTCTTGTGGGAGACCCTCTCTCCTGGCCCTGCGGTGACTCTGAGGCTGGGAAGGGCCTTTCAGGTGGCAGGGAGGCAGAGGCAGCCCGCCCCTCCTTGGGGTCAGGAGGCTGAGGGGGCCTTGAATGTGACCCTCTCCTGGGTCTGGCCGGCTTGCCCCTCCCCTGTGGCCGCAGCGGGGCCCCTGACTGCGCAGCCACACAAGACGCAGCCTGGAGCCACCCTCCACCCGCCATGCCTCCCACGAACCTTCTTCCCAAGGGGCAGGATGGAGGGAGCCCCCGGCTTGGGGTCTTGGTCAGGCAGTGGCCGTTCAGCCACGCTGCTGGGCGTGGCCCTCGATGGGGGGTCATGGGGGCCCAGACTTCACAGACGCCTCCCGCAGAGCCGCTTCAATCAGGTGACAGTGCATGGCCTCGCAAGAACTGGACACTGTTTGGCGACTGAACCACCACCAGGCGGGGGGCGCCGGGGGCTTTGCGCCACATCCTGTGTTAACTTGCTCACGCATTGCTTCACCCACGGCCGCCTCACAGGGCCGTGTCTTTGGCTCCTGCCTTCCGGAAGGCCATCGCAGGGGGACAGCCTGGAGGTGGTGTGACGCTGGCTCCACCCTCCCATCTGGGGGCGGGTGTGCTGGGAGGTGGACCTGGGCGGTGGAGCTGGGGCCCTGGGGTCCTGCCTTTCCTGGGCTGTGGGGATGGCCTGCCATTCGCCCTGCGGGCAGCAGAGGGCAGTGTCCTGATGCAAACGGCGGGAGCTCCTGCGGCCCGGCGGGGCTTCGCTGTTGGCTGCACAGGATCAGGGCTCTCCGTGCACTGCCCCCTGCACACCCCTTAACGAAACCAAAGCTGGATGTGAAGTGGAAAAACTGTTTCCTTCCTGATGTGGGGGTAGGTCTCCAGCCCCACCTACAGACCTTTCGGAATGAAGCCGTCCCGCTTGGAATGCTCTTGGTCAGCTGCTAAAGTCATGTCTGGCTCTTGGCGACCCTGTGGACTGCAGCATCCCAGGCCCCTCTGTCCTCCACTGTCTCATGTCCACTGAGTCAGCGAGGCTATGAGGACCCCTGAAAGCAGACATAATGCGATGGGGGGAGTGCCGATCACCCAGGGACAGCGATGCAGGCCTGGATGACACGTGCACTTGCAAAATAAATCCCTAGAACCTAAATCATCCCCTTATCCATATCCCAAATCTTAGCATTTATAGAAAGTAAGTATTTTATGGGCTCCCCTGGTGGCTCAGACAGTAAAGAATCTGCCTGCAATGTGGGAGACTAGAGCTCGATCTCTGGGTTGGGAAGATCCCCTGGAGAAGGGAATGGCAACCCACTCCAGTATTCCTGCCTGGAGAATCCCATGGACAGAGGAGCCTGGCGGGCTACAGTCCATGGGGTCACAGAGTTGGACACGACTGAGCAACTAACACTTTCACTGGGGCTTGCACGTGGATAAGCCATAGTAAACTGCTGAGAAAAGCGCCGCTGGGAGGGCCTTGTGTGCCCGGGTGTGACCCCCGGGTCTGAGTGAACACTGTCCTGCCTCCCGCTGGGCTCGGTTCCCCCTCCCTCCCTCTTCCCAATCCTGCTCGTCCATCTTCCCGCCGTCTTTGTCTTGGATTTTTCTTCCGGTTTCTCTCTCCCCTCCCGCTGTCCCACGTCTTCAATCTCTGCGTTTGTTGCCACGGAACAGGTTTCTCTTCTCTAGCAAGTGGTGATCAAATGAAATTCCCACCCCCCACTTCTGTGATTTAAACTTTGAAAACGTTTATGTGTCTTATTTTTCGGCCTCCGACTCAGAACTTTTTGAAAAAGCACCAAGTCACTGTCCGTATGTGTGCGCGTCAATCATGGTTGGCTTTCCCGAGAGAGAGTTTCCTGTGATGAAAGAAGGAGGTTTCCCATCTCTGCTCTGGAAGCATCTGTGCTGGAAAGCACCGTAAAGGGTCTCTTCCCACCTTTCCCTGCCAGCGACACACCCAGACCCACAAGGTGCCGATCCAGCGACCAGTAGGCGTCAAGACAAGGCTGCTTTCCAGTGCTCTCCCGTATCTGCCCCTCGTTTTCAGTGGCTTAAAGAAGTTTCATAATTTCACTGATTTGCTTTCTGATTTTCTGAATATGTTTGCCCTATAGAAGCAATTTTATGAATTCGACTTTAATTGCATCTTCCGAGCATTACGGCGAGCACTCCCACAAGCTAAGCCATCCAGGAAATTTGTGTGGCTTTCCAATTCTTCTCTACTTGATAATGGCTCATTTGTTCCCCCTCCTATTTTACTTCCTTCATTGCTTCCTTTGTCCCAACAAGCTCTTAAAATTAACTTTAAATACCTGTGGGAATAACAGAGGGCTTCCCAGACAGCTCACCAGGTAAAGAATCTGCCTGCAATGCAGAAGACACAGCTGCTATCCCTGGGTTTGGAAGGTCCCCTGGAGGAGGAAATGACAACCTTCTCTGCAATTCTTGCCTGGAAAGTCCCATGGACAAAGGAGTCTGGTGGGCTATAGTCCATGGGGTCATAAAGAGTCAGATACAACGGAGTGACTGAGCACACACACGCAGAAATAGCAGAAAACTTCCCAGTTGAAAGCACAGGAGGGTGTATCTTTGTGACCTTGGATTTGATGAAAACTTAGGTGTGATGGCAAAATCACAGACCAAAACAAACAAAAAAAAACCTAATAAGCTGAACTTCATCAAAATTAAAAACTCCTCTATGAAAGATGTTGTTAAGAAAAGGAAAAGGCAAGCCACAAGCTGGAAATCTTTGCAAATCGTCTTCTGGAAAAGACTCACATATTCAGAATATGTAGCTAAATCTCAAAATTCCATAATAAGTAGGCAAAGGATCTAAAAATGGGCAGAAGATTTGAATAAATGCTTCTCTAAAGAATATACATGAATGACAAATAAGTACATGAAAAGACACTCAACTTCACTAGTGAATCAGGGAGACGCAAAGTAAAACCACAGGAGACCACTGGAAAGGCTAAAAATCAAAACAAGTGAAAAATGCTGCCAATACCCAGTGCTGGTGAGGACGTGGAGAAACAGGAGTCCTGGTTCACTGCAGGTGGGAGTCAAAGCTGCAAGTCACCTTGGAAGACAGTGTGGTGATGCCTTACGGGATGCTTAATATGGGTTTACAATGAGACATCAACTCCTCGAGAAACACCCACGAGAAATAAAAAGCTAGCTTCCCATAAGGTCCCTAAATGTCCTAAATGTCCTTCCCTAAATGTCCACAAACATTTAGAGTGGCTTTATTCCTCACTGTCCCAAACGAAGAACAACGCAAATGCCCTTCAGCTGGCGAGTGGATGAGCAAATGGTAATCCGTCTGTGCAAAAGGCACACGGCAGGAAAGGGGGACCGACCAAAGCCACACAGCACCGTGGACGGACCCCGAGTGCGTCACACGACGTGGAAGAAGCCAGATTGAAAATGCAGTGATTTGGTTTGTGTGGCACTCAGGAAAAGGTAACTCAAGAGGAGCAGAAATCAGAAAAGTGGCCTCGTGGGGGTTGAGGGTGGGAGAGGGTGGATTAAACAGCCAGCAGAAGGGGATTTGAGGGCGATGAAAGTGCCCTGAATTTTTTCCGGCTAAGTCTTTAATACAACTTATCGATTCTCTCACATATAGTATTTTTGAGAATATTGGTTTGGCTGGATGTAACACAGATACCTTGGTGACCATGGCAGACACAAAGATCTCCATCTCTTTTATGTTGTAGTCCAAAGACAGGGGGTGTCAGGCTACGAAGATGTCTCTGCCCCCTGTGGCCCTGCAAGGACACAGGTTCCTTCCCCCTTGTTCTGCCTCCCTTTGTCTGGTCAGCAGATGACCCACAGCTTGGTCTATGGTCCACGCCGCGGGATGCAGAGGTGGGCGTTCTCTGGAGGCCCTGTAGCCCGCTGGCCATAACGTTCACGGCCACAGCCAGTGCAGTGCCTTAGGCTTTGACTGTGGCGGTTCCACAGGGCAGCAGACACCCATCCCTGCCGCCCGCTTCTCCCAGAGGGGACCCTCCGGGTTTTTCACAGGCACAATATCGTTTCTTATCAATATCAGGAGTGATTATGGCTTTAAAATGTTTGGACTCTGGGAGAGGGCGAGGGTGGGATGATCCGAGAGAATAACACTGAGACGTGTGTATTACCGTGTGTGAAACAGAACGCCAGCCCAGGTTCGATGCATGAGACAGGGTGCTCAGGGCCAGTGCACTGGGGCGACCCTGACGGATGGGATGGGGAGGGAGGTGGGGGGGGGTCCAGGGTGGGGAACACGTGGACACCCGTGGCTGATTCAATGTATGGCAAAACCCATCGCAATATTGTAATTACCTCCAATTAAAATAAATAAATTAAAAAAAATGTTCCCTCGGTACCCTGTATTCTCTCTGTCCCCACCAAACTTTTTCTTCTAACTTAAAGGTGTTTCCTTATGTATCTCCCAGCCTATGGCAGCCAAAGAGTGACGCAAGTGGAAGGGACCGGGGGCCCCAGAGGAGCCCTTGCTGAGGAGCAGGCCCCCGGATGGAGGAGGTGATGGGCTGGTCCCTGATGGAAGGCCCCCCTGCAAACCACAACCTGGGGGCCCTCTCTTGGGCGGGGGGGTTCTGGTGTGTCTCTTCGGCCCTGGGCTCCAGGCCTTGGGCGGTGTTCTGGGAGCCAGGTCTATTCAGGATGAGAACCTTGCTGGACCCCTCAAGTCAGGTCAGGCCATCACTTGCCCCCCCAGCCATGTTCAGGGAGGCCAGGCCCTCCATGGCCTGTGCACCCCAGAAAGACAGCCTGTCCTCTGCTGCACGGGCCAGCTGGGGGTCTGTGGCTGGACAGAACATCCACTTTCAGGGTAAACTGAAAGTCGCTCAGTCGTGTCCAGCTCTTTGTGACCCCATGGACTATATAGTCCATGAAATTCTCCAGGCCAGAATACTGGAGTGGGTAGCTGTTCCTTTCTCCAGGGGATCTTCCCAACCCAGGGATCGAACCCAGGTCTCCCACATTGCAGGCGGAGTCTTTACCAGCTGAGCCACCGGTGGGGCTGGGCTCCAGGTCCTCCATCGGTGGATCCGCTCAGTGTGGCCTCTACCGGCCCCAACCTCATGTGGAGAGTGAGCTTGCACTTGGCCCTCACTTTGCCCGGCCGCCCGCCGCTCTCCCCAGAGCCCCCGCCCTCTCTCTTTGGTGACCCCTGTGCTTGCGGGCTCACATTTACAACAACTTTCTTCTGTCCTTTTGCTGGGCTCCTTGGACGGAGTGGCCACGATGCCTTTGTCTGAAGAGAAACCCCCTCACGGCTTCAGGATAAAATCTCAGAAGTGGGGCTGTTTTGGTGAAAAGCAAGAACATTTTCCAGGTTTTCCCGGCACTACTCCTGGTCCCTCTGTTCTCCTCCGGGTCCACGTGTTTCGGGTGAGGTTCCTGTCCTATGCGGAGCTTCCCTGGTGGCTCAGATGGTAAAGAATCCTCCTGCAATGCGGGAGACCCAGGTTTGATCCCAGGGTTGGGAAGATCCCCTGGAGAAGGAAATATGGCAACTCATTCCAGTACTCTTTTATTTTATTTATTTATTGAACATGCAGCATGGGGGATCTCAATTCCCCAACCAGGGGTTGAACCCATGTCCCCTCCATTGGGAGCTCAGAGTCGGGAAGTCCACTGGACCACCAGGGAAGTCCCCACTCCAGTGTTCTTGCCTGGAGAATCCCACAGGTGGAGGAGCTTGCGGGTTCACGGGGTGGCAAAGAGTCAGACACGACTGAGCACCTTCATTTTCACTGTCCTGTTCTATGCAGCTGCTCGGGGACGGGCTGTGTACTCCAGCTGAGGGTAGGGTCGCGGTGTCCGTGGCAGAAAGGTCCCAGCAGGACACATGGGGTTCCGGGGTTCCCGGTGGGACCCCGAGAAGGGCAGAGCCTGTGCTGCTCCAGGGGCAGGGGGCATGTGTGAGCCCTCAGGCCTCTGCCCGCGGATGGGGCGACGGGGACCTCCCTCAGGAGGTGGTCTCAGCCCCGAGGAGACAGGCTGGAGCTGGGCCTCTGGGCCTCCTGAGTGGGGCTGGGCGAGCAACGGTGGCTCTCCGGCCTGGGACCATGCCTCTGCCATGCAGGCCTGCAGGCCAGGGCCCTTCTGCAAACACCAGCCCTCCCTCATTGGAGCGCTGTGTCGTGGGCAGGGGTTTCATGTGCCAAGGCATCTCCATGGGATGAAAGAAGTGGTTTCTCCTGCGGCAGAGGCCTTGTGAGCAGGGTGCAGCCAGCGGGATGCCCGTCCCGTGGGCTGCTTGCTTGTGTGTCGTGGGGTTAGACGGTGCTAACGCCTGCAAGGGAAACAGCTGCTCTTTCATGGAAACCGCACGGCTGACGTCAAGCGTTTGCTCTCCTCTGTGGTCTGGCCCCTCTGCACCATCTCAGATCCATGGGGCTCTCTCGGATCACTAACCGGGAACGGCTTCGAGCTGCTCACAGCTGACCTCCTCCCTGGGGCACAGATCACTGGGGGCAGTGGTGGGGCTGTGGGGCGCTGGCCGGCCACCCTGGGGGCTGTCAGGGGGTGGCTCCTGAGAAAGAGATGGGGAGAGGGAGGCTTGTCTCCCTGGACGGGTGATCCTTGGGTGGCACGGGGGGGTCAAGGCTCCACCGGACAGAGCGAGTGCCGATGAGACCGAGAGTCGGGAGCAGGACTCCCAGCTGCTTTTCACTCATTTTTGCTTTCATGGCAAATTCACAGGCTGACTGGCGACTGTGTTAGAGCGTGGGGTTGGCCGAGCTGTCACTCCCGGGGAAGCCGCCCTTCCTGCAGCTTCTCCTGGGCACAGCAGCTGTGATGGGCGTCAAGGGCACCAGGTGGGGCCGTGACCTCTGACTTCGGCTTTAGTGTAAAAGTCCAGCCGGTCAGACTATCTAATCTCATGGCCTTGGTTTAAGTGAGACAGAAAGCACTGGTCACTCAGAGTGACCCTGGGAGTTGAAGCAAGACTGAGGGCTCAAGCTGGTGGAGCAGAAACTGAAGGACCGCTGGGGGCTCTCGGGGTGCGTGTGGGGAGAGGAGGCCCGGGCCTGCTGTCTGGAACCCACCAGCTCAGGGCCTGAGTCTGGGGTCCTCCCCAACAGGAGCCGACCTGAGTGGGCCTCATGGCTGCTGCTGAGTCAGCGGGGTCCTCGTGCTCCTGGGGGGGCCCCTGCCCCCGCCCCCCCGAGTCCTGCTCGGCCCCAGTGTGGATGGTCGTCACCAGCTCTGATGCTGGACATCAGCTGCCCGCCGGTGACAGTGCGCCCCGTCCCTAAGAGAGGGCGAGGGGGCCACCAGAGCCACCGGCTGCCCCTGGGACTTTGGAGAATGTGCATTTTGGAAGTGAATGTTCTAGGGGAGGGAGAGATACGGGCCTCTGAGGTCTCAAGGGGCAGGTAGCCGTGGAATGGCCCTGGGTCAGTGCTTAGTCCCTGATTTTACGGGTGTTTCAGGGGCGAGAGACGGGAAGGCGTGGGGCTCCCTTCCCACCTCTGGGGTGGGCTCTGTGTGTGCTTGATGGAACTGCCTCTGTCAGGCTGTTTCCAGGGAGGGGGTGCTCCCAGCTCCCCCCGCCCCTCCTGACCCCCGTCTCCACACAGAGGGCAGGCGCGTCTTGTGGGGAATGGTCAGTGCTGCAGTAGGCCGGCTGCCTGCTGCCCAGCCCAGCTCACCCCGCGTGGGCCGGTGGGCCTGGACATGTCGGGCGGCCAAGGGTCTTCCAGCTTCTGAGTTACAGCTGGGCTGACGTCCTCCTCTGGCCCCCAAAGAGGGGGCGCCTCCACGGGCAGCTTTGGCATCAAGTGTGGGCACTGCTTACTTAGCACCCTTATTTCACCTCACGGAGGGTTCGTTACAGCGGGCATACAGCGAGCTATAAAGTGTAGAAAAGCCATTTATTTAGTCTGATGATCTGAAAATCAAACCAAAGACCACTTCTGGTATTTTTCTGCTTTAGGGGAACCCGTGTCCTGAAGGGAATAAATGTGGCACATAGATTTTCCTGCCTTTACATTGTTGATTTCAATTTGGAATTGCCTTTAAAAAAAGAATCAATTTTATTTTTTAGAAATTGCTTATTTTTTTATGGCTGTGCTGGGACTTCACTGCTGTGTGTTGTTGGCTTTCTCCAGTGGAGGCGAAGCACGTGGGCTCGGTGGCTGCGGCTCCCGGCTCTAGTGCGCAGGCTCAGTAGCTGCGTTGTACGGGCTTAATTGCTCCAAGTTGCTCCAACGTGGGATCTTCTCGGACCAGGAATGGAACCTGTGTCCTCTGCATTGGCAGGCGGATTCTTATCCACTGCACGACCTGGGAAGGCCCTGGAATTGCTCCTTTTTAGAACTTTTTATCTGATATTGGAGTATTCCAACCGATTAACAATGTTGTGATGGTTTCAGGTGGACAGTGAGGAACTCAGCCACATGTGTCCATTCTCTCCTATACTCCCCTCGGGTCCGGGTTGCCACATGACACTGAGCAGACTTCCCTGTGCTGTACAGTAGGGCTGCGTGGGTTACCATATTAAATATTGGAATCGCTCTGTTTCCAGGACACTACCCAACATTTACAGAGCTCACAGAAGCTCTGTGTGTAGTTGGCATCAAGTGTGGGCATCACTTGATGCCCACAAAACAAAATGCAATGTCCTCCAAGAGGATCAGTTGACGTCTTACAATCAGTCAGTTAAGTTCAGTCACTCAGTCGTGTCCAACTCTTTGAGACTCCGTGGACTGCAGCACGCCAGGCCTCCCTGTCCATTACCATCTCCCGGAGTTCACTTAAACTCATGTCCATCGAGTCAGTGATGCCATCCAACCATCTCATCCTCTGTCGTCCCCTTCTCCTCCCGCCTTCAATCTTTCCCAGCATCAGGGTCTTTTCAAACAAGTCAGCTCTTCACATCAGGTGGCAACGCCAAATCTTTGAGAACCAGAGAGCATGTTTCTTAATCTTAGAAAGAGACTGAATTAGAACAACTTGTTTTAGGGGGCTGGTGGGTGGTGGGGGCCCCTGGGGGTGGGTGTGGAAGGAGGGAGCATGCCTGCTGCCTGGCAGGAAGGTCCCTGAATGCTGACTTCCTGCAGGGAGGCGTCTGCTGCAGCCTCCTCAGTCAGGGGATGGTGCGGGGGCTCAGAGGGGCCCATCTGCGGCCCTAGGCCCTGGCCGTCTTGCATTATTCACCCAGGGTGGACACGGGAGGGGCCGGGCTGCGGCCGGGCTGGGAGGTGCAGGCCCCGCACGGCACACCCCTCTCCCTGCACTTTCGCCCAGCCCTTCTGCACCTCAGACGTCCCCAGGATTGTGAGAGTTTAAAAGGGGTTAAGCAGCGACTGAATTTCCCATTCAGACTCCTAACGAGCCTCTTTCCCAGCCCTGTTATTAGTGCTGTGAGCTGGCTTCTCCCCAGTGTTCTGCACCAAGTAGCTGCCCCCAGCGCCGCCCAGAGGCCTCTGTCGTGACGCGTGGACTCTGCTGTTGGAGTTTAGCTGCTTCTCCGCAGCCTGTCCCCTGTCCCTCTGCTCCCCATGAAGAGCAGGTCACCACCATCACCTTCCCAGGCCTCTCACATGACCCCCCTCCCAGCACCCCAGCAAGTGTCTGCCGCAGAGTATCTGTCACCCAACCAGCAGGGATGGGTGCGGTGGGGGGTCTGCCCTGGGGCACGGTAGCTAGCTCTGCGTCCCGTCCTGGAAGACACCAGGCTGCCATCATGGACAGGGACAGGTGCATGGTGGCCCAGGGGGCTTGTCCAGCAGGGACCGAGGTCCTGGGCGCTGGCACGGTGACGCTGCTGCTGCAGGGGCCCCAGGGCTGGCTTCTCGTGTGCGATGTGCTGGGGTGGTGATCGTGAGAGCCGGAGCTGGAAGCTGGCTGGCAGCTGGGCTGAGCCTTGTAAGTCCGTTCAGACTCTGGAATCACGGCGGCAATGGAGCCCCTAACATTCGTGTCGAGTTTAAAACCTTACCTCTCGCCCCTCTTCCTGCTTGGAGACTGTTGCGTCCGCAGCCAGCGAATGAGAATTGAGAGCGGGGGCTGCAAAGGGCTGAGCTGGGGGTCCCTCCCACCCCCTGCCCTGCGCTCGCCACGGTCACAGTGTCTGCGCTTGGGCCCCTGCAGCCACACGTGCTCACGTGATGGCTTTTCCTGCATCGACTGTTACCATCGAACGTCCCCATGTCCTGTGACCCAGGGATGTCACTGGTGTCCGTCTCCTGCAAGGAAGACTCATGAACCCAGCAGGGCTCCTGTTCTGGGATGCTGTTTGACACCGGCTCATGGGGTCAAAGCCTTGGGAACCCTCGAGAGCCGGCAGAGTGGGCGGGCACCGAGGACTAGGCAGGGAAGACGGAGAGCACAGCGGGGCTCGGCAGGGCGTCCGGAGCTCCTCAGGAGAAGAGCTCGACTCAGAAGAACGTGGGTGTCCCATTCCTACTTTTGGAGCGCAGACAAGGCAAGACCCCGAGATGTATGTTTGCCTAAATAGTGGAACCTTTACGTGTATGTGATTGAAGAGAAGAATACAGACACACTCATGTGATGTTTTCCACCTGGTTACCTGGGGGCAGGTGGAGGAGTGGTCAGCGGGTGGGGAGGGAGACAGATATGAAAGTGGAGAGAAAAGTGGCTGGGTGTCAGAACAGAGTTTGCATGGCGCTGTATGGCATGCACGTGCAATTTTATTGCAGTGTGCACCTGTGGTTGCCCGTATAAAGATGTTTAAAAGCCCACGTGGCTGGCAGATTTTCTGTCTGAATTGATGAAGGGTTGGGATGGGTCCTTCTCTCCCTCTGGGTCTTGGCGTGGCATCTCCGGGCTGTTGGTAGCTCCGGCAGGTTGTGGTCTTGGGCTCCATGGGCACGGATGCTCGGGGCAGGGGGGTGGGAGGAGAGAGGTCTTGCCGGAGAGGTGCGAGTCTTCGTCAGCGCGCTGGTGGCAGAGAGTCAGCGTCCGCTCCGCAGGCTCACAGGCTCCCCGGGTGCTGCCTTCAGGAGGAGAACCAGGAAGAGAAACACTTGGAGTCAGACAGTGGCTCCGGTTCCTGATGCTTAAATGAAAACTTATGAAATAATAAGCTACACAACGTAAAACAAAGCATCCCCATTCACTAGTAATTAAATGCTTAAACATTTAAATTATCTGCATCTTATGCTTATCAAATTGCTGGTAGCCTTCAGGCTATAAAAACATGCATTCCTCGAGTTCCCCAGATGTTTCATAGCTTCGCTATGTTAAATCTCAAGTTGTCAATTAAACTGCTCTTAGGACGGAATGGCACTGCAAACTCCAGCACGCCACACACCCGTGGTATCAGACTCCCATTATTAAGAAAGTGAATCTCCTTCTTCCAGAATAAAGACGTAAGGACAGTGTTTTTGCTGGAAAAAATGATGTGGGAAGTTGGCCTCCAGAGATCGTCTGTCAAACACCTTGGAAGAATCGTATCTGGGTGTTTATTGCAATGAACATTCTCTAAGTTGAACACCAGCTGCAGCTCTGCTCTGCCCACTCCCTCCTTCCCTGCACTGAACACGGTTCAGGGGCAGGCTGGGCTCGTCCACGCAGACCTGCCTGAGGCCCCCGAAGGTCAGGAGGGCGAAACAGCTCAGGAGCCTGAGAAAACCCACACAGAGGCTTTGCTGTCGCCCAGCAGCCCGTGATTAATCAGGGCCCAGAGCAGCATCAACTGAGGTGGCTGACCAGGGCCACCCGCCTGCCGGGCTCAGCCGGGCTGGGCAGAGGATGGCGAGCCCCTGAGCCTGGTGAGTGGTGCCAACGTGCCTCACCTGTAACAGGGCGGAGGCGAGCCTCAGACCAGCAAAGTACCTTCTCGTTAGCGTGAGAAAACAGAAGGTGTTTTGTGAGATCATGTCCCCGGGACGGTCTCTCTTGCCCAGAGCTTTTCATCTCTTGGGTACAAATGTCAAGTCAAGCTGTGGCTGAAACAGGTGGCGTCTCGGTCACTCCTGCTGTGTAACGAGTTGCTCCAGGAGTTAGCACTCATTTCGTTGGCTGTCGGGATTCAGAGGTGGGGGGTTTGTCCAGGGAATGGGGGATGGCTCGTCTCTGGCCCACAGTGTCTGGACCTCAGCTGGGAAGACTGGAGAGTGGGGGTGGCGGCACCGCTGGGCGCTGGGATCATCCAGAGGCTTGGGCTCTCCCGTGTCTGGATGACTGAAAGTCTGGGACTGCCGGTGGGGTCCCCTGGGTGGCCTGGCTCCTCACAGCAGGCAGCCCGAGGTCAGACACGGGCACAGTGCAGGCCGAGGTGACAATGTCTCCTGTGACCAGCCTCTGCCTTTAGTGACCTCATGTGCTTTGCCTGTGGCCCACCCCAAGCTGTGTGCACCCAGGGAGGGGCCCTGGTACATGCAACTCCAGCCCGCAGACACTACCACCCTCGGGGGCCTGTCTCAAGCCCCCTTTGCTAGCATAAACGTTTTCTCCTCTGAGCCTGGGGGGCTTTACAAGGGCAGTGCAGCACTGGGTGGTTCATAGAAGTGGACCAGTGTCAGACGCCAGAAATCGGGGTGGGCAGCCCGAGACTTCCGTGCGAGGCTGAGCATGTGGACAGTGCGTTCAGTGGGCACAGGAAACAGGGCAGACCCGGTCCCCGATCACAAGCGGGGCTCTTCCCACCCAGGCTCACCCGGGGAGCTCGGTCTGGAGAATGATTGGAAAAAATGAAGACAGAGGCCAGGATGAGTCTCAGTGGTGGCGCTGACCCTGCCTGGGCTGCCAGGCCATCAGGACAAACACAGGGGGAGTGTGTCCCGGCTCGATGTCAGCTCGCCAACAGCCAGGAAGGTGGGGCTCACGAAGGCCGTGGTGGGGGTGGCGGGGCTGAGCACGAGCTGGCCCTGAGCGAGGACTCCACCCTCCCCACCCGCAGCCGCCCCCCGCCCAGCCCCCTGCCCAGCCCATCAGCACTTTGCAGGGGCCAGGACTGTGACCGGAGGTGTGGCCTGGCACCAAAGGATGGTTCTGCCCTTGAGGACTGGCCTTGGGGTCGGCCAGGCTGAGGCGCGCCACCAAGGGACTCTGTGCTGACCACCTGCGGGAGACCCGACTGACCCTCTGAGGAGGTCAGGCCCCTTTGCTTGCCAGGGATGGCCTCACATGCCTGTGGGTGCCCAGACTGTGTGTGTGTGTGTGTGTGTGTTCACAAGCCCCAGGAGTGCTGAAGACACTTGCTGATGCCTGGTGGCCTGGGCAGACCTGCAGCTTGCTGGCTGGGTTATTGGAGAAGGCTGGCCAGGACCTGGTGTCCTGCTGCCCGCTGGCTTCATGGGGGTCCAGGAGCTTGAGCCAAAGGCACATATGATTTAGGTCAGCACATCTGCTGCAGGCCGTCCTGTGCCATCAGCGGGCGGGAAGCGGAGACCTGCGCTGGGGCAGCAGTGGCACTTGGACAGAGGGGGCCTTCGTCAGTGGTCCCCCCCGGTGCCTTTGAGCCCTGCAGCTTGCTCCGGGGCAGGGAGCCGGAGTGTGACATCTGCAGAGTTGGGAGTTGGGACAGCCGGTGTCCTTCGACAAAGGAGCTGTGTTTTACAAACTTGGCCTTCTCGCTGCTGCCCGCTACCAAAGCTCGTAAATCCTTCTCATCAGAGAAAAGGCCAAGGAGGAAAATGCCATCTCGGTCATTTGTCTGTCTGCACGTGTGCCATGCACTTGACTCGCTGTAAATTTCCCCCTTAATGACTGCTGCCTGGGGCTTCCTGCCTGCGCCAGCCTGGGGGGACGGACTTGAGGGACCCGCGGGACCAGGGGCTGCCCTGGCACAGGCACCGGGGCCTTGGGAGAGCAGTTTCCAGCAAAAGAGCAAGAAAAACCACCACATTCCACGTGCTCATTTGCCATCCATATTGCTTTTTAAGCAAAGTATATGTTCAAAATCTTTCCATTAAAAAAAAAAACTGAGTTGTTAGATTTCTTATGATTTAGACAATTATTGCTATATTCTGGATATAAGTCCTTTATCAAATATATGATTTTAAGTATTTCCTGTTGCTCTGTGACTTGTCCTTTTGTTCCCTTAACAGTGTCTTTCAGAGAGTGCCTGCATAGATGCTCAGTCGCTCGGCCATGTCTGACTCTTTGCAACCTCATGGACTGTAGCCCACCAGGCTTGTCTATCCATGATTTTCTAGGCGGGAACACTGGAGTGGATTGCCATTTCCTCCTTCAGGGAATCTTCCCAACCCAGGGATCGACCCCGGGTGTCCTGTGTCTCCTGCATTAGCAGGTAGATTCTTTACCACTGAACCACCTGCGTAGAAATTCTTAACGTTGATGAAGTCTAATCACCAAGTTTCTCTTGTGCATCAGGCTTTAGGTGTCCCATTCAAGGACTTTTTTGCTTAACCCAAAGAGTTAGATTTCCCCCCCTATGTTTCTTTTAAGTATTATAGTTTTTCACATTCCATTTAAGCTGATGGACTGTTTTGAATTGAGTTTTGCATAGTGTGTGAGTATAGGTTGAGGTCCATTTTTCTTTGCACTGTTGGTGTTCAGTCGATCAGTCGTGTCTGACTCATCGCCACCCTGTGGACCGCAGCACGCCAGGCCTCCCTGTCCATCACCATCTCCCAGAGTTTGCTCACACTCATGTCCATTGAGTTGGTGATGCCATCCAACCATCTCATTCTCTGTCGTTCCCTTCTCCTCCTGCCCTCAATCTTTCCCAGAATCAGAATCTTTCCCAATGAGTCAGCTCTTCACATCAGGTGGCCAAAGTATTGGAACTTCAGCTTCAGCATCAGTCCTTCCAGTGAATATTCAGGACTGATTTCCTTTAGGATTGACTGGTTGGATCTCCTTGCAGTCCAAGGGACTCTCAAGAGTTTTCTTCAGCACCACAGTTCAAAAGCGTCAATTCTGTGCTCAGCCTTCTTTATGGTCCAGCTCTCACATCCATACATGACTACTGGGAAAACCATAGCTTTGACTAGATGGACTTTCGTTGGCAAAGTGATGTCTCTGCTTTTTAATACACTGTCTAGGTTTGTCATAGCTTTTCTTCCAAGGAGTAAGCATTTTTTTTTTTTTTTTTGCATAAAGATGTCCAATTGTTTTAGAAATGTTTCTTGAAAAGATAACCTTTCCTCCATTGAGATGTCTTTGCACTTTTGTCAAAGATCAACTGGTCGTGTTGTTGTGAGTCTATTTCCAGCCTCTCTTTTCGTTCCATTGAGCTATGTGTGTAACCTCTCACCAGCATTACACATTCTTAATCATTGCAGTTTAGGCTCAGTAAAATCCAGCAATATGAGCCTGCCAATTTTATTCTTTTCCAAAAATATTTTGTCTATTATGCTTCCTTTGCCTTTCCATATAAACTTTAGAAAAAGCATCTGCATATATTTAAAAAAAAATCCTGCTGTGAATGTGCTTGGAATTGTGTTAAATTTACAAATGAGTTTGGGGGAGAATTAACATCTTATCTAAATTGAGTGTTCCAATCCATGAACATGGTATGCCTTTCCAGTTATTTAGGACTTCTTATATCTTTCATTTTGTTAGGCTTATGACTACATGTTTTATGTTTTAGAGCTATAGTAAATGGCATTATTAAAATTTTTCCCCTTTTCTAAATATTCATTGCTAGTATATAGAAAAATAGTTGATCTTTATATGTTGACCTTTATTCTGTGAGGAGTTTCATAACTCATGTATTGATTCCAGAACTTTTGTAGACTCCTTGGGGTTTTCTGCATAGACAATAATGTTATCTGTGCATAGGGACAATTTTTTTCTTCATTTATATTCTATGCCTTTTTATTTCATTTTGTTTTCTTACTGCATTGACTATGACTCAGAAGGATGTTGAACAGGAATGGTGAAAGAAAGGGAAGACATTCTTGCCTTGTTCCCAATATTATCAGAAAAGCAGTTAGCCTTTTGTCACTCAGTGTGATGCTATTCATGTTGATAGCTTTCAGAAAAAAGTTTTGTGTTTGTTTTTTGTCAGTGCTCTTTATCAGGATAAGGAGGTTTTCTCCTCTGGAGAAAGAAAGGTTGTCAAATTTTGTTAAATGCTTTCTTGCTTCAACCTACACAATCATGTGTTTTTCGTCTCAGTCTGCTAATCTGGTGGATTCCATTGACTAATTTACAAAAGTGCATCAACCTTGCATTCTCGGAACAAACCATGGTTGATTGTGATGTGTTATTCTTTTAAGGGATTGATGAATCCAAACTGCCTGGCATCTAACCCAGCACAGGAGGAAATAAACCAGGAGATTAGCTGCTGAGTTATCTCCCTTTGACTTTCGCTTTCTGGCTCCAATCTTCTGCTGTTGCTTGATGTTTAGTGTCCCCAGACGGTTGCCTTTGCTTTCTGCCTGGTGTTTTTACTTGTAGTCAGTGGGCGAGATGAGTGTAGTGTGTTAGCTTCATCTTAACCAGAATTAGAAGTGCCTCATATTTCATCAGTTCTTAAAATTACCTCACTTACCAATTTTGTTTTAACTCAAATACATTGACCAGATTTTTAAAAAAAGTTGCTTTTGACCAAACACTGTGGATGGAGTGTGAGCACCTCTGCTCGAGTCACCTCCTGGGCCCCCTTGCCTCCAGCTTTCCCTGAACTTGCAGTCAGAAGCAGGGGCACCTTCCTGGGGCATCCGCACCCAGCCCCACTTGGGGCCAGAGGGCCCTGGACGAGGCTGTCCTCTGCACTGGGGGTGCTGTGGTCGGCTGAGACAGGCTTTGAGGCTCAGCCCATGTTTGTGGCCTGACTTCTTGCTGTCGTCATGGTTTCAGGCACGCCTGGCCCCCTGACACCGTTCCTGTTGGCATCCTTTTTCTAACACTGTTGAGCAGCTCAGAGTGCCGTGCTAACAGCCTCTTCTGCACGATGGATGAGCTCCAGAGACATAGGTGCCTGGCCTTGTTAACAACAGAGGAGGCTCCCCGGCCTTCTAACAGGAGTAGAATCAACCCCTAGGGGTTCAATTACCAAGTGTCATTGTAAATTCTCTCTCAGCGGTGCTGTCTGCCTGCAAAGGCCGATCCTCTCATTAGGGAGATCTGAGTCACCAGGCGAGCTGCCTGGGGGCCCTGCAGGCAGAGCTGGGGATGAGGACTCCCCCAGGGACTGGCCAATACAGGGTGGGATCCACAGTTTGGCCCAGGACGGTGGACCTCGAGTGGCACTGAGGCAGGGTGAGGGTCCATCTGCAGGCTGACTGTCCCCTTTCCTCTCCTCCCTCAGGTCCCCAGGGCCGGGCTTGAGGCCAGCTGTGAGGTTCGGGAGCCTTAGGTGGACTCTGGGTCAAATACTGCAGCTGCGTGTCCGGGGGTGGTCTCGGGAGCGCTCAGCTGTCACTCGGCTCAGTGGACAGTGACGGGTGTCTGCACCCAGCTTTCTCCTAAAGCTGCCCTTCTGCCACCGTGTTTCCCAACAGAAGCATTGTCCAGGCCTGAGAAGACGGTCTGGGTGTTGATGTTGTAGCCACGCGTTCCGGGAGACAAACTCACTCAGAAGCACAGTACAGACAGTGGAGTGCAGTTTATCACACCGGCGGGCCCAGGGCAGCGTCTCCTCTTAGCCAAGGACCCCGGCCAGCATTGGTGAAAACCTTACACACCCTAAGTGTACGTGCCCAAACCCACCTCCCCGAATTCCCTGAAACTAGTCTGAACAAAGGAAGAGGAAGACACAGTCAAAGTTAACCCGTGATTCATATACCTTAAGCCTAGGTAGTTAGCAGTGGACAGTTATCAATAGGCCTGTGGTCATCCCCCAATAAGCACAATATTCCATTTGGTTACACAGATAATTAGAGTATTCTTTTAGGCTACAGAGAGTCTAGGTACGAGCCCTGGGGCTCTTCCATCCGGGGGGGTCATCTGGTTTTCCAGTTGGTATGTCATTTCCATAGGTACTGGGCATATAGCTCAAACGCCACAGTCCGGCCCAAGATGGAGTCCTGCTTTCAAGACGGAGCCTGTTCTGTTTCCTCCTTCACTGTGTCAGAACCAGCGTCTCTGTGGGGAGTGGTGCATGTGGATTCCTGCTCCCTGCCCCCCGCCCCCGAGACAGTCAGGGGGACGTGAGGCCAGAAGCTGGCATCTTCACCGTCCCGAGATGCTGTGCACTCCTCGAGGTGGCTCTGAGGCTCACACTCAGCCCCCCTCCCTATTATCTTGCCAGGGGCCTCCCCGTCTCCACGCCCTGCACCCCCTTGCTCTCCAGGTGATCTCTGAGGCAGAAGGCCACCCTCACCCCTCACTCTAAGCCCCCTGGGTGTTCAGCTTCCTGACTCGGGAAGGGACCCCCAGCTGTCCTGAGCAGCTGCTCCATGGGGACCCCTGGGAGGCCTGTAGTTCAGGCACAGCTGGAGGTTGGCACCCCTGGAAAGGCAGGCTGGGGCCAGCCCTCTGCAGCCTCTGTGTTAAAGTGTGAGTCCCGGAAGCTCTTAGGCCTGGGCCTTGGGCAGAGCCTGCAACGGGACAGGACAGACCCTCTGCTAAGCTGTTGGCCTGGGTGACGTGGCTGGAATCTCGCTTAGGAGCTGCCAACTCTAGAAGGACAGGGTCCTGGCCACCGTCCCCAGGAAGAGGCTTCCTCCCTGTGTTGGGGGCAGGCATCAGTGCCTGCACATGGCCCTGGGCTTCTCCTAGGAGCCTGAGTCTGGGTTTGAGGACTTGGGGCCCTCAGGACGGGGCCCTCAGGACGGGGCCAGAGCCCAGGTGGGTGGCAGAGCAGGGAGAACTGCTTCCTCCCTGCCACTGCCCCCTCCTCCACTGTCCCCCTCCCCCGCTTCCCCCTCCCCCACCCCCTCCTGCCCGCTGCACCCCCTCCCCCACTGTCCCCCTCCCCCAATGGCCCCCCTCCCTCTGCCTCCCTCCCCACCTCTTCCAGAGGGGAAACAGGCAAGTGTAAACTGAGGCCCACACTCTCATGCGCCCTGGGTGTGGGTGTCCGACTCATTGCGACCCTACGGACTGTAGCCCGCTAGACTCCTCTGTCCATGGCAGAGAATCCTGGAGTGGGTTGCCATGTGCTCCTCCAGGGCATCTTCCCCACCCTGGGACTGAACCCACATCTCTTGTGTCTCCTGCACTCGCAGGCGGGTTCTTTACCACTAGCGCCGCCTGGGTGTTGCCTGGAAATTTAGCCCCCACTCGGGGGGCAGGCCCAGGGCAAGGGCCCCCGTGTGGGTTGGTGGTCCACCTCCAGGCAGTTCCGCAGCCCTCTGTCCCCTCCCCCTGGGGGCACCCCTCACCGTCGGCCGTGACTGACCCTGCGGCAGTCTGTCCATCTGTCGACCCGGGGCCACAGGGCTTTGCGTTCAAGGAGTGATTGCTGTGTGTGGCTTCTGTTGAGCCTGCGTTTTGACTGATGGCCACGTCAGACGGAAAGGGCTGGCTGACACCTAGACCTCGGAAGGAAGAATAAATACAGTGTGTCTGTATTTTCTCACTCTGGATTAGTATGTCTGCAAGCAGAGGGCAGTCATTATTTCTTGGACCCACTTAATAGTAAGTTCCTCATAATACCCACTATTAGGCGGATTTCTTTGGCTAATGTTGGAATCGATTTCCTGTAATAGTCACTGGCCAGCTTTGGCACTTTAGTTTTTGTCTGACGGCACCTGTAAGGAGCTCCCTGCGGTCTGTCTGCAGTTGGATAATCTCTGTGTACAGTTCACCAGCCGCCCCCCGGAGCTGCGCCTGCTTGCAGAGGCGGGTTCCATGTGGCTCCCGGGATGGACGTGTTGAATGGGCGGCGTGGGGCTGGCAGGGCTTTCAGAGCCCCAATTTTCCTGGTGAGGCTGAGCCTGGCTCGACCCCAAAGCGCAGGCATGTTTCTTTTCACTGTGCTGCTGCTGGTGAAGCCACATCAGAGCTCAAGCTTCCTGACCTCATTCAGGCTGCTGGCTCAGCACTGCTGAAGGGCAGGCTTGGGTTTTGTGGGGAGGGGGGCATCAGAGGCGTCGCGTGGTGGCCCTAGGGCAGGGCTCCAGCACTGGGAGAGCTGGCTCCTGGGCCTGGGAGGCCGAGATGGTGTGTGAGGCATCCTGGGCTGTGGGCCTGGCTCCCAGCTCTGCAGGGAGAGCAGGCGCCAAGCCTCACTCTGAAGGGGATGTACCTGAGGGGCTTTTCCTGGTAGTGCCCTGGCAGCTGATGCTGTGTATTTGTACCACATAATCTACTGAGTTGAAAGCACTGTTCAGACACAACTCCTGCTCTCAGGGAACTCGTAGTCTGTAGGAGAGGGACGTGACCCCCAGAAGGGGGATAGGCCGCTGAGGTGTAAGCTCACGTCGGGAGCAGAGCCCAGGATGTTTAAAGCAAAGGCTTGGGAGATGCTGAGATGATAAGGGCAGTAGGTTCCCAAGGAAATCTCATGAGGAAGCTCAACCCAGGGGGCTAGTCTGAGAGGGCCATGGGGGTTGCATAGGAGTCCAGTAGACAGACCATAAAGAAGGTTGAGCGCTGAAGAGTTGATGATTTCGAACTGTGGTGCTAGAGAAGACTCTTGAGAGTCCCTTGGACAGCAAGGAGGTCAAACCAGTCCATCCTAAAGGAAATCAGTCCTGAATACTCATTGGAAGGACTGATGCTGAAGCTGAAGCTCCAATACTTTGGCCACCTGATGTGAAGAGCTGACTCACTGGGAAAGACCCTGATGCTGGGAAAGATTGAAGGTGGGAGAAGAAGGGGATGACAGAGGATGAGATGGTTGGATGGCATCACGACTCGATGGACATGAGTCTGAGCAAACTGCGGGAGGTGGTGAAGGACAGGGAGGCCTGGCGCGCTGCAGTCTGTGTGACTGGACAGAGGCAGACACGACCGAGTGACTGAACGGCAACAGCAAAGACAGACATGGGGCAGGAGGGAGGGAGGTGGAGCGGGGATAAACGAGCGTGTGTGCTTCCGGGGCAGAGGGGTCCCCGGGGTTCTTCAGCTTCGTGATTGTTTCCAGTGGCTTCGGTGGCGTTCCCCCGCCAGCTCCTCTGGATTGATTTGGAGTCAGCGCGTGTCTTCTGTCCAGTTGTTGCCGCGGCCTGGGCACCCCGTGCTCTGGCCTGACCTTTCCCAGACGCGGTCTGCGTCCCAGCGCTGGCTGCCTTCCTGCTCGCCCCACCTCACGACGGGGGACGTCCTTGTGCTCGGATGCTCTGGGGTTGTCCCATCACTGAAATATGCTGGTGATTGAAGCGGCCAAAGTGCTCTGTTCTCCCTCGCGCTTGGGTCATAATATTATGCTTGTGGTTGTCTGTTTAAACCAGCTTTGCCTCCTCACAGGCTTGGTTAGAGTGATCACAGTTGTTGGCCTGAAATCTATTTCCGTCATAAAATGTAGATTATTGGGAGTTCCCTGGTGGTCCAGTGATTAGGACTAGGTGTTTTCGCTGTCGGGGCTGGGGTTCAGTCCCTGGTCAGGGAATTGAGACCCCACAAGCCGTGAGGTGTGACTCTCTCCCCTCCAAAATCATTGTCCTCAAACATGTAGATTATTAAATCTACAGCGATGAAGCTGACTTGGGCCACCAGGAGGTTAGCAGTGATGACCCGCTCTGCTCTCGGCGGCTGACAGCACAGCGGGCCTACACAACCTCGCCAATCCTCCAGCCCTCCTGGGGCAACATGTCTCTTCTCTGGCACCAAGGGGTAAAGGTCATCGTGGAGCCCGTGACCGAGTCTGTGTCTGAACCCAGGTGGCCTGACCTGGGATGAGCTCACAGCAAATCTTGCGACGGCCCCAGGGCTGGGCCTGGGTCCTGGGTGTGAGTGAGGACGGGCCAGGCATACTTCCCCCGAGTCCGCTCCCTGGCAGCCTGATGGGGACCCTGGAGATGATTCAGTGTGAGCCAGGGTAGGGGTCACCGCAGGTTCCTGGGTGTACTGTCCCCTGTCCCCGACAGTGTAATGCCTTCAGGCAGGGCCGCAGGAAGAATCCCAGCCATCCCCACTTGTCCTGGAAGTTCCTGGTTGTGCACCAAGTCCTGGCCCCAGAAGCCCTGGGTCCCGGGCTGTGCAGGCCACACGCCTTGTTGGTGTCACTTTCTGGTTTTCTTCCTAGTTGTTAAGAGATGAATGTGCATTTCACAACCGAAAGAGTCCAAACGCCAAGGAACTGGACCCCGGTCCCGCCCAGCCCCCGACTGACACAGGCTCAGACGTAGGACAAGGGATGAGCCCCGCACTGGCGCTGGGCGAGTGCAGCAAACACACCCGGATGAGCGCAGTGAGCTGGGGCTGAGCCAGCTTAGCCGGAAAGAGAGGACAGGGAGCCCCCACCAGGAATCCAGAGACACAGCAGGGACCCGGTGACTCCAGGGTGGCTGGGAGTGTCCACCTCCATGTGATTTGGGAAGACCAAGGACCTGACCCTCGGGCGGCCACGGGTTACAAACGGCAGCCGGCGTGGGGTGGGGGAACGCACAGGCAGCCCTGCACTCACACTCCCCAGGACAGAGGTTCTCAGGGAGACTCAGCTTCTGCACAGACTCCTCTCCTGGGCCGGCTTTGTGTGCTGAAGAGGGGTTCCTTGGGTGTGTGTTTGAGGAAGGCCCTTCCCTAAGAACCTGGCAGAAACGTCCCTTGGAGAGCAGGGGACCCTTGCAGGGCATCACTGGCCTGGCTTGGGGGCACCAGGGTCCCGGGTCCCTCCTCCTGGGGTGATACTGAGTGGAGCCGCTGTCCTTGGAGCCTGGCTCTTTCCGGGGAGCCTCTGGGGAGGATGGGGAGCAGACAGTGGTTTGGGGTTGCCCCCGGACCTCAGGTGCAGGCTGAGCTCTGGGACACACAGTTTTCTCTGGAACGTGGGTCTTAACTCCTGCTCCTAGGGTGCTGGGAGGGTGGCCTGCAGGGATGCGCTGTCTGGGGCACGTGGGTGCACAAGACCCCCGACCCCAGGCGAGAGCTGGGGCTACTTTGTGGGGAGGTGGTGCTTCTCTAGTATGATCCTTTGAATTAAATGCCTCCTGGGAGGCTGGCCTGACTCATGGTGATTTTGTTCGCCTGAAGCTATTAGAAATGCCAAAGATACATGGCTTGATAAATATAATTTCAAAGGATAACATCAAATAAATCATCACTGTTGTCAAGTTATGTTTAAATACACTCTGTTTACAAAATCAATTGTGCTGTACACAAAGCAAATAATGTCCTCAGCGGGCAAAGTGAGAAGTAATCGCCCAATCAATTATTAATAAATACTTTCTAAGGAAAGCATCTCTAAATATGGCTGTCCAGGTACTAACAGTGAGATCTCAGGTTCAGAAAGCACTGTTATCACATAAATATTCGGGGGCTTAGGCACTGTACTTTGCTCTGCTTTGTTAGCTGGCAGGAAGCCTTTCAGAACTGCTATCTGCACCCAAGGCCCCACCAGGGACTGAACCTCACAGCTCTGAGTTCTCCCCCCTCCCCCCCCCCAACACCCCCCTCCCACCCACGGAGCACGGGATGCATCTGGAGCTCTTCTGAGCCGAGCTGTACCCCACGTGTCATGAAAACTTCTGGGCACAGAGAAGCTGGGGTTTGTAAGTTCCTGTTGATCCAGCGCTTTAAGTTTTCCCACGTGCCAAACATGTCCACACACTGTGCCATCTGATCCTAACAGTCCCTGTAAGTGCAAAGTTATTCAACAGAGAAAGGAGTATTTCTATAAATGTTGCTGAATAACTGGATATCCAGATGCAAAAGAGGCTCTTCCCCCGTGGCTCAGACGGTAAAGAATCAGCCTGCAATGCAGGAGGCCTGGGTTCGAACCCTGGGTTGGGAAGATCCCCTGGAGAAGGGAATGGTAACCCAGTCCAGCATTCTTGCCTGGAGAATCCCATAGACAGAGGAGCCTGGTGGGCTACAGTCCTCCGGGTCGCAAAGAGTCAGTCACGACTGAGCTCACACACGTGCACGCAGACACAAAAATGAAAAAGCAGGGCACTGCACACGCGTCTTGCACACGACACCAGCAGAGGGTGCACAGCCCACCTAAGCTGCCCCTCTGCTGGCCCCACTCTCCCCTGGTAGAAGGACCCAGCCCCGCCCCTGCGGGAGTGAGGAGCAAGGGAACCTGTTGGTTGCTCTCCCCAGTGCTGAAGCAGGGGCCTGATAAAGCCTTGCCTAAATTCCTCGCCCAGCTTCTATCAGTCTTTTTCCTTTTAATTTATTTATTTCTAGTTGAAAGGTAATTTTTTTACAGTATTGTGCTGGCCTCTGCCATACCTCAACATGAATCAGCCACAGGTGTACGTATGTCCCCTCCCTCTTGACAGTCACTTCCTATTGGTGGGGAAGGTATCAGGGGGCACGACAGGTGGCCCTGGTCCCATGCAGGGACCATGTCCTGGTCATCATGACGGCCTGCTGCAGGTGACCAGGACGCGGGAGCTGTGCCCGGGCCGCTGGCTGCATACTTCCTTCCGGGGCAGACTGGGGCTGGGGTCTGAGTCCCTGCTTCCATGGAGGGACCATCTCCGGTCATCGTGATGGCATCTCTGATGGCTCCTGTGTATTCTGTAGGAACATCTCAGGCAATGGCTTCTGCCGCCTTTGAGAACGTGGAGCTTAGGCACGTAAATAAGAGACGGTTTAAATGAAGTCCATGCTGCTGGTTGTGAATCGCTGGGCCTTCTCACCAGGGTCCCGGGAGCTTCTGTCTGCAGCCTAGCTCACCTTTCTGGGGATCACTTGCCTGCATTTTATTTGTTTTGAAAGAATCAAATCAATATTTTATGTAAGAAATATGATCATTCCCAAACCATACATAATTCAAATCTTTCTGAAGGTAAGCTCGTCAATATTCAGTTTGGAAGCAAGTCACCCGCTCTGCTTGGTTAAAATTTGCGGGGTTCGTGGTCGGGGTGCAGGTGGTGGGGGTCGGCAACCTGGGCCAGCGTGGGCATGGCTTGCCCGCTGTCTTTGGGGTGCTTGTGGCTGCAGGGGCAGGGGCGGGGGCGGCAGGTCTGGGGTCCACAGCTGCGCTCTCAGGGAGACACCTGTCTGGACCCCCAAACGGGGGCTGAGGTGGGCGTGAGGAGAGGCAGTGGGGAGGCGGTGGCGTGGGGGAGGTCGTTCGTTCCCTTAAAAATGCTCCTGTTAAACACTTAAAGCTTTTGTTATAAGTTGAAAACAGACCGTGCTCACCTGGAAACAGCCGTACACAGACCCCCGCGGCAGGAGGTGGGAGTGAGCGCTACTATCCTCTTGTCCCAGAGCCAGAGCGGCCCCGCCCACGGCTCTGGCCCGGCTCCGGCCCGCCCCGTCCTCCCGGCCCCGCCCCGGCCCGCCCAGACCCCGCCCCGGTCTCAGCCCTGGCCCCGCCCCGTCCCCCCGGCCCCGCCCCGCCCCGCCCAGACCCCGCCCCGGTCTCAGCCATGGCCCCGCCCCGTCCCCCCGGCCCCGCCCCGGGCCGCCCAGACCCCGCCCCGGTCTCAGGCCTGGCCCCGCCCCATCCTCCCGGCCCTGCCCAGCCCGCCCAGACGGCGCCCTGGTCTCAGCCCTGGCCCCGCTCCGTCCTCCCGGCCCCGCCCCGGCCCGCCCAGACCCCGCCCAGACCCCGCCTGGGTCCCGGCCTTGGTCCCGCCCCTCCCCAGGCTCCGCCCCACCCCGCCCCTCCCCGGCCCGCCCAGACCCCGCCCCAGCCCCGTCCTTGGCCCCGCCCCGTCCTCCCAGCCCCGCCCTACCCAGACCCTGCCCCAGCCTTGGCCCTGGCCCCGACCCGTCCCAGGCTCCGCCTCCGCCTCCCGCCCGGCCCCACCCCGACCTGGACCCCGGCCCCTCCCCTCCCCCATCCTGTCTTCATGGCCCCCCTGGAATTGTCTGGAAGACGCCTGCAAGTCCACATCTACTTTGTGAAGTTGGTAAACGACAGTGTTATCTGTTCTGTACTTTATTTTTTTATTAATGAAATATTTAAACTTTTAGTTGCTCAGTCGTGTCTGACTCTCTGCATGGGCTGCAGCCCACCAGGCTCCTCTCCATGGGATTCTCCAGGCGAGAGTACTGCAGTGGGTTGCCATTTCCTCCTCCAGGGACTGAACCCTAGTGTCCTGCATTGCAGGCAGATTCTTCACCATCTGAGCCACCAGGGAAGCCTAAAACTAAAAATGTACTTTACTTTTTTACTAATGAAATATTAAAGTGTATAAAAAATAGGGAATAAGGCACCAACGCCACTCTCCACAACTCAGCTTAAAAATAAAACATGACAAGCACACCCTGGGGACCTTCCCTACCTCACCCACAACCCCATGGAAGGAACCCAGGCTCATGCACACTTACAAAATACTTTTAACAGTGTGTATGTATTGACAAACAGTGTGTTTGTATTGATAAACAGTATGTATGTATTGAAACACAGTGTATTTGTATTGATAAACTGTGTATGTATTGATGAGCTGTGTGGATGTATTGATGAGCTGTGTGGATGTATTGATGAGCTGTGTGGATGTATTGATGAGCTGTGCGTACGTATTGATGAGCTGTGAGGATGTATTGATGAGCTGTGCGTACGTATTGATGAGCTGTGAGTACGTATTGATGAGCTGTGAGGATGTATTGATGAGCTGTGCGTACGTATTGATGAGCTGTGTGTATGTATTGATGAGCTGTGCGTACGTATTGATGAGCTGTGTGTATGTATTGATGAGCTGTGTGGATGTATTGATGAGCTGTGTGGATGTATTGATGAGCTGTGCATATGTATTGATATGAGTGATGCGTATGTATTGATGAGCTGTGAGTACGTATTGATGAGCTGTGTGGATGTATTGATGAGCTGTGCATATGTATTGATATGAGTGATGCGTATGTATTGATGAGCTGTGCGTACGTATTGATGAGCTGTGAGGATGTATTGATGAGCTGTGCGTACGTATTGATGAGCTGTGCGGATGTATTGATGAGCTGTGTGGATGTATTGATGAGCTGTGTGGATGTATTGATGAGCTGTGTGGATGTATTGATGAGCTGTGCATATGTATTGATATGAGTGATGCGTATGTATTGATGAGCTGTGAGTACGTATTGATGAGCTGTGTGGATGTATTGATGAGCTGTGCATATGTATTGATATGAGTGATGCGTATGTATTGATGAGCTGTGAGTACGTATTGATGAGCTGTGAGGATGTATTGATGAGCTGTGCGTGCGTATTGATGAGCTGTGAGGATGTATTGATGAGCTGTGCGTATGTATTGATGAGCGGTGTGGACGTACTGATGAGCTGTGAGGATGTATTGATGAGCTGTGCGTATGTATTGATGAGCTGTGCGTATGTATTGATGAGCTGTGCGGATGTATTGATGAGCTGTGTGGACGTATTGATGAGCTGTGAGGATGTATTGATGAGCTGTGCGTGCGTATTGATGAGCTGTGAGGATGTATTGATGAGCTGTGCGTATGTATTGATGAGCGGTGTGGACGTACTGATGAGCTGTGAGGATGTATTGATGAGCTGTGCGTATGTATTGATGAGCTGTGCGTATGTATTGATGAGCTGTGTGGACGTATTGATGAGCTGTGAGGACGTATTGATGAGCTGTGCGTATGTATTGATGAGCTGTGCGTATGTATTGATGAGCTGTGCGGATGTATTGATGAGCTGTGCGGATGTATTGATGAGCTGTGTGGACGTATTGATGAGCTGTGAGGATGTATTGATGAGCTGTGCGTACATATTGATGAGCTGTGAGGATGTATTGATGAGCTGTGCGTGCGTATTGATGAGCTGTGAGGATGTATTGATGAGCTGTGAGGATGTATTGATGAGCTGTGCGGATGTATTGATGTGCGGTGCGTATGTATTGATGGGCTGTGTTCCCCGAGGTTTCTCTACAGTGATATACGGAACACTCATCCCCCCACATCCTGCTCTCTTGTGGTGTCTGTTCTGAGACTCACAGCCGGGTCTGTGTCTCCTCCCGTGTGCTGCAGCGGCCCGTGGTGTCCAGCGTGGAGTGCACTGCTTGTCCCCTGCAGCTACTGTCCACCACAGACTCTGACGCTGCAACATCAAGAGGATCATGACTCCGGTTTTCAAGAGCAGCTCCAGCATTTCCAGAGGCCGCAGCTTCTCCGACAGGCATGGTCTCTGCAGAAACACCCCTACCTCTGTAAATGCATGGTCAGTGCTATTTGTAGCACTGACCTCAGGCCTCCACCCATCAGTGGGGTTGAGCAGGGGCCTCCTCCCCTATGGACGGGATGCTGTGGCCCAGTGCCGGCGTGGGAGGGAGTTGAGGGGTGCTGAGGGGGCTGCAGATTCCGGGCGGTATGGCCGGCAGTTGCAGATCGGTCCCTGGGGGCACCTCCACGGTCCCCCAGAGACACTGGCCCCCAGTGGTGATGCCCCGTCTTGCCCAGTAGGGACACAGGGTGCCTTGATGGCCCCCACTGAGGGATTCTCCTGAGTGGGGACGAGCTCAGAGGGCCAGTGCCCAGAGGAGGTGGTGGGTATGGCGCTGGGTCCTGGTGAGATGGATGTGTGAGGTGTCTGCAGGTGTCAGAGTCATGGGAACAGAATTGTGTCCCAGAATGGCCATCATGGCCTTGGAGGTTTTTCTGTCTTGGGCCTTTCGCATCCTTCTCACTGACCCTCGGCTCTGAGCTGTTCTTTTTAAGAAATACTTTACATCGAAAATGAACGCTCGGTCAAGTTAACTTTTCCTCTTTTAGATTTGGAGGGTTTCCCTGGTGGCTCAGAGGTTAAAGTGTCTGCCTGCAGTGTGAGAGACCTGGGTTCAATCCCTGGGTCGGGAAGATCCCCTGGAGAAGGAAATGGCAACCCACTCCAGTATTCTTGCCTGGAGAATCCCACGGACAGAGGAGCCTGGGGGGCTGCAGTCCATGGGGTCCCAAAGAGTCGAACACAACTGAGCGACTTAACACACACGCACACAGGGACTCAGAATGGTGGCCACGCCTTCACAGCCGCGCTGTCCCCAAGCCTGACCCGGGTGACCAGGGACTTGTGTCCAGGGCTGCCGCATGTCTTTCTGAGGACATCTGCACCTGAGCCCTGCACGATGGGGCTGGAGGCGGGCCCCTCACTTGGCTGCTGTCATCGAGAGTCACCTGAGGAGACTCACCGCAGTGCTCGCTCCTTTGGCCTGGGCCCGTGTTCCCTGGTACCGCAGGTCACAGCAACCCTGTGGATGCATGTGGGGCCTGGTCTCCAGGCTCTAGGCCAGACACCCAGGTGTGGGATTCCTGGGTGTGGGGGGCGTGTCTCTGCTGTACTTCGAGTGAAGCTGCCCACCTGTTCTCCAGAGAGGCTGCACCATGGCGACGGTTTGCTTGGATCCGGGTCATCTGGCCTGAAGCTGCTCACCTGTTCCCCAGACACCTGGGAGCTTCAGCGCCTGGGAGAGGGCAAGATGGTGATGCCGCTGGGACTGCAGCCCCGTGGAGATGCTGGGCCAGGCTGGCCTAGGGTGCCCAGGGCCGCCGCCGCCTTCCTGGCTGTTCCCAGTCTGACCATAGCACCCTCGTGTTGCCACCAGCAGGGGGACTGGACAACCTTCTCGCTGCTCTGTCTGCAGAACAGTAGGTGGGCCCCCACTAACGACTGAGATCCGCTCTTGCCCCAGCCTTGTGGGCGTCTGAAATCAGATCTGACTCAAATTAAAATCATGTGATGGTCAGGGCACATCTGGGCTCCCAGCTGCTGCCCACATGCCAGCAGGCCTGTGGGCGAGGGCTGGGCATCTCCAAGAGACTCCCTTTGGGGGAGCCACAGAGCCCTGAGCAATCCTGTTTCCCCTCCGAGCCGGAGGACATTTTTATTTGGAGCATCTTGGCTCACGACCTGGCTCTTTGAAGATGTGCAGAGAGACATCTCTAAGAAAACTCTGCTATTCCAGGTCAAGGAAATCGATGGTTTCTATTTGCTTCAGCATCAGACCTGTTTTTATTTATTTAAGGGGCCAGTCACCCGGGGAGAGGATTGAAATGTTGAGTTGAGATGGCCAGAGAGGCAGCAAGCTCCGCCATGCAGTTCATGAGTTTCTGCTGATTTTGAAAAGTACCCTTCCTGCTTTTGAAGTGGAACCAGAAAATCACTGAAGTCCAGGACTTCATTGTGGAATGCTTCGTTTAGTTATTTACTGCAAATGATTTTTGTGATTATTCTCCATTATTTGGAGAGCCGTATTTCTTCCTTCAGGAAACACATTTACACATTCAGACATTTGAGAAGATGTGAACCTCAAATGATCAAAAAACCCAAGAGAGTCATGGTCCAGTGAATTCGTGCAAAGTTATCTCCAGGTCCTGGGACAATGGGTTTCCACCTCCAGAGTTGCGAGAATGCGTTCCCTTGTCATCCCTGGGGTCACAGTGAAGTGGCTGAGAGCCCCCTGGATGCTTGGGGGCTGTCCTGTAACTGGGCCAGAGGGCTTGTTTGCCCAAACGTGGCAGTCAGAGCTTTGCATGAAAGCAGGCTACCCAGAGCCTGGGCACAGCAGTAACCTGACCTGTGATGCCAGGTGAGCACAGGATTAAGAAGTAAGTGTTTTCCAGTATTTGAGAAACAGCTGAACTTTGAAGTACAGAGAAACCCAGTGTTTGCTCTGGTTTCCGGCTGCCACTGCCATTCCATCGCCCTCACCCTCTGAGAAGGTGTGTGGAGAGCTGATGGAGTCCAGGACGAGCCGGGCGTTAGAGGTGCTCTCTGCACAGTCGCTCAGTCACGGCCAACTCTGCAGCTCCGTGGACTGCGGCCCGCCAGGCCCCTCTGTCCACGGGATTCTCCAGGCAAGAGCACTGGAGTGGGTTGCCATTTGCTACTCCAGGGGATCTTCCCTACCCAGGGAGCAAACCTGTGTCTCTTGGGTCTGTTGCATTGGTAGGCGGATTCTTTACCATTAATACCACCTGGGAAGCCAAAATTTGCTTTAAATCAGCCAAATAGAGCTAATTTACTGTTTCCTAAACTGGTCCAATGGCAAGCCACTCCAGTACTCTTGCCTGGAAAATCCCATGGATGGAGGAGCCTGGTAGGCTGCAGTCCGTGGGGTCGCTAAGGGTCAGACACGACTGAGCGACTTCACTTTCACTTTTCACTTTCACACATTGGAGAAGGAAATGGCAACCCACTCCAGTGTTCTTGCCTGGAGAATCCCAGGGACAGGGGAGCCTGGTGGGCTTCCGTCTATGGGGTCACACAGAGTTGAACACGACTGAAGTGACTTAGCAGCAGCAGCAGCAAACTGGTCCAATAGGAACGGAAAACTTGAACTTTGGTCTTTGCGTGGTGTTTGTGGGGAGGTGGTCTCGGGAAGGAGGGAAGGGGACTCAGGGGTGACATGTAAAATTAGGGTTCACTGCTCTTGTAGAGTCAGGAAAGCGAATTCTGCCCCCTCTCTGTCCCCTCCCCACCTGGAGCCTGGGGTCCCTTGGGGCGTGTGACAGCTGAGCTCCCCTGCCATCCGAGGGCCCACACTGTCCACATCTCCGGCTTCTAATACTGCAGTCATGGAATTCCATTTGGCTTCATAAATCTGCATAAATAATTTAATTTAAACGGCTGTCATCACCGAGACCTGCCTGTTAGCATGACGTTTACTAAGATTAAGCCCCTCCTTAGAATTTAGATCCGCCTGGGAGAACATTCCTTCAGATGAGGCAAGGACATAATTTTAGTTAGGAAAAAAAAAATCTGGTGAACTGCAAGCAGAATGTCCTCTGATCATTCCCACCGCTCTGATGGCTAATATGGACCATTTAAAAATGTCACAAAAGAGGGGTCTCTGAAATAATGGTGTAGGGACAGTGTGCAGTGCTTGTTACTTGGTAACAAATTATTAGGAACTCAGTAGCTTAAAACAAGATGCATCGATCGTCCTATGGCAGTGGGGTCAGAGGCCTGAAGTGTGTTGTGGGCTCCGGCTGCCGTGTGGGCAGGGCGGGTGCTCCTGCGCTCCCTGGGGAGGGTGTGATTCCTGGCCTCCTTCCATCCAGAGGCCCCCCTGTTCCTGCCTTTCCTCCACTTCCAAGTCAGCAGCCCGGCGGCTCCAAGGTCATTTCCACTTGCTCTGCCACCACAGCTCCCCTCCTGCGAGGACCCTCATCCCGATGTCATGCATGTCATTTCAAGCGTTCGTGTGATGGTTCATTTCACCTGTCAGCCTATCTGGGCGCTGGTGGCCTGGGTGGCTGGTCAGCCTTCCCTGGGTGTGTCTGCGTGGTGCTTCTTTTCTAAAATAATTGTATTCCCTTATTTTGGCCATGCTGGGTCTTTGCTGCTGCTCGGGCTCTCCCCTAGTTGCCGGTGTGGTGCGTGGGCCTCTCTTGATGTGGAGTGGGGGCTCCAGGGCCTGGGGGCTTCAGTAGATGCGGTTCCCGGGCCCTGGAGCACGGGCTCCATCCTTGGGGTGCGTGGGCTTAGTTGCTCGTGCCGGGGCCAGGATGTGGCCGCAGCTGTGACTCCTGTGCGCCAGGCCTGCGTCTGTCTCCTATCTCGGTTTTTTCCTAATCACACCTTCAATCCATCTTACTGATCGCACCCATCCGTCTCTGCCAGGCTGTGGCCCCGAGTGATGCCTCGGGTGCGTCCTCTCATGGCATTTTGTGTTTCCAGACACTTCTCATCCAACAAAAGCTTATTTCACTCCAGGGGGCTGCTCTCCAGGCTTCCAGGTGCTCCATCTTTTCTGTGATCATTAAGCCTGGAGAATGCCTGGGAGTTTCTTAAGATGTGTGTCTTGATCCCTGAAGCTTCATGGAGTCCGGGATTTTCTGCAGACAACAGGGTGGGTGCCTGGAGGCAGCCAGCCAGAAGGGCAGGGCCACAGGGACCTCCAAGGTCACGTCCTTTCCAGGTGTACACGGGCAAGGAGCCCGGCAGGAGTACCCGCCCAGGAACTCTAAGGGCCAGGTGACTCCAGAGCTCATGGGAGCGTGCTGCATCTCAGCTCCAGCTCCTCTGCTAACCCTGTCCCTCCCCTCTTCCCGGGGGGTCCCCAACACACCCTGCCCACGGGACACCATCTCAGCCTGCTGGGGTGACGCTGACCACAGATGGGACCCGTGCTGTGATGGTAACTCTGCAGTCATAGTGCTGGGTCCCCTTTAATCCATTAATGGCACCCACCTGGGGAAGTGCTGCAGCTCTGTATTTTGATGAGAGATAGGGGTTCAGGGCTGGCACTGCTGCACTTGGGTGTCGTGGGGGGAGCCAAGAGGGTCCTTGCTCCAAGGACCCCGCTTTTGGGCACTGGTGAGCGACATCTCCCACGTTCCAGGGATTCCCTGTCCACCTGGACTGGCACATCTTCTCTCCTCGCCTGTCGCCCCTGGGGCCCCTCCACGCCATGACCTCAGTGGACACCCCCGCTGAACTGCCCCAGCCAGTCTGCCATCAGGACTCCCGGGCCCCCTCCGTGAACCGATCCCAGAGGCTGGAGAGCAGGACTGCCCCCCCCACCCCTGTTCTGACCATCGTCCCTGTCATGGCTCCGGGCTGGCCCCCAAGACTTGTCCACTCGCCTGGTGGGGCATGGGGGATCCTCTGGAGCGGGAAGCGAAAGCCATTTGTGCCTTCTTCATCCTTCTCTGTTTCAAGGTCACTTTTAAAAAAGTCACCATCTCTCTGCTACATGGATGGGTTCGTCTGCTTCCAAATGCAGGCAGAGTGGCCGATGCAGCAGGGCACAGCTGTGCTTTATTGAAATAAATAGCAGCTTCTGCCACAAGGGTGGGGGTGTGAGTCCATCTGGGGGAGCGGATGCCAGGAAGCCAGACCCGGGTGTGGGGCGAGCTGGGGGGAACCTGCATGAGGGTCCAGGGCTGGGCGGGACTGAGTGGATGCCTGGGCCCAGGGGGAGGGGATTCTGAGTCACCATGGAGGCTGTGCCCCCGTGACCGTCCCTCCCTGGGAGTGACAGGCTGGGGACCCCACCCCTGCATCACCACTGGCTGAGGACTGTTCCAGGGTCAGCATGGGCATGGGCCATCTGGCACACACGTGGGCAGAGCAGGGAGTCACGGGGCAGCTGGGCAGCTGGATCCGGGGTGGGGTGGGGTGCAGACAGGGCCACCGCAGGGGCTCACAGTGTCCAAGACAGGAGGTCGCCTTTCCTAACTGTTTGGAAATTTAACTCAAGGCAATAATTTCATCCAACATTTTAATAAATGTATTGTTTTGTGTGGGTCTCAAGTTGGAAGTAGCTACTCATAATTAAGACCGATAATTACTACTACGTAGAAATAAAAACAAATAAGTCCGATATAAAAAATAAATGTGAAGGTGTGATAATTACTGTGTAACCTCGGGTTACATGTTCACAGGACCAGCTGTACCTCAGTCTCTCCCTGAGTGGTGGCGTTTGATTCCCACGTGGACTTACTGTGATGACCGGCCCTTCACGTCGCTTCCGTCCTGAGGGTCCTGGTTGGCTGAGCACCGTGGGGAGGGGTGTAAGCTTGCATGGCCACAGGCCGAGAGGGTGGGCTGACCACCGCCCAGGTGACGCTGTCAGAATTTGGCACCTTCCCGAGAGTCCCTTGGGTTGGCCGCTGGTCATGGCAGTGACTGGCAGGGCCTCTGGCCCCCTCTGCCTCCTTCCGACAAGCCGCGTGCCCCCCGCTGCTGGTCCTGCCTCTGACTGTTTAGGAGGAAGCCAGCCAAGCAGACCCACGTGGACACCTGTGTAATGGCGCCCTGGTCAGGGGCGTCTTATCAGGGCTGCTCACCTGCAGGACCCTCAGCCACTGGAGTGCAGACCGGTGTGCTGGGTGGCTCCCTCCTGACTCCCGGGCCCTGGCTCAGAAGCTCCTGACCAACCCTGTGATGACATCGCTGTGGGTTCTGTTGTCCTGTGTCCCCTGGACGGCACACCCCAGTGGACACGCCCCGGGGCGCGGCTGTGATGTGCTGGTCTCACCTGGACTTTTCTCCTCTTTACCCCCATCAGTCTTATAAAAGAAAAAGGTAAGCCATTCAGCCCGCAAAATCGAGTTTATTAGGAAATAGCTGAGGAATTGCAACTCGGGACGAGCGAACTAGGGGCAACCCCAGGTGAGTCTGGAGAAACAAGTTGGGGGTGGTGGGAGGCTGTTTTGAACACAGGTTCACGGGGGAGAATGAGAGGTCAAAGTGCACCTGGTGAGTGCTCCCCCGGGGTCAGCGGCAGGTGCGAACCGCCCCCCACAAAGCAGAGTGTGGGTTAGATCAGGTATTTGCTTGTACGTGAAAATTTCACCAAAATCCTGGTGTAGTCAAATATTCAGCTTAAAATTTTTTCAGGACTTTTCCCCTGTTAGATATTTGGCCAGACAGAGACATTGGTTTAACATCTGTCCAAGGAAACTCCAGCACGATAGTAGAAGAGGACATTCCTTTAAAATACAGTATTCTCACAGTACTCACAAAACATATGTCCATTCATATGAAATACGGTCATCCCTCTGTGTCTGTGGGAAGTTGGTTCCAGGACCCGTAAGGATATCAAAATCTGAGGATGCTCAAATCTTTTATAGAAAATGGCCAAATATTTGCATATAACCCCCCAAAACCCTTTCTATACTTTAAATCATCTCTAGATTAATACCTAACACAATGTAAATTCATGTAAATAGTTGTAAATACAATGGAAATGTCATGTAAGTAATTGACTTCCAGCGGCAAATTCAAGTTTTCTTTTTGGAACTTTCTGGTACTTTTTCTGAATATTTCTGATCCTTAACAAGTGGTCCTGAGGATGCAGAACCTGGGGGCATGGAGGGCTGACCGTAGTTCTTATTTCTCATATCTATTGTGTGAAGAAACTACATCAGCTTAGATTTTGAAGGTGGAACTTAAAAGATCGAATTCAACCCTGAAACAGATGACATTGTTTACTAAAGACTTTTGCTTTTTTTCTACCAGAAATTCAAACTCCATTTTTCTCTTTGTTTTCTAATCAGCGCTGAACTCCTTTCCTTGGAGAAGGTAGGAGGCTTTGTTATTCAGAAACAGGGAAGTCCAGGTGACTTGATGAATATTCATATGAATTTAATCAGTGTCTTCTCATTATCTGTATTTCCATTTGAAGCTGGTTCCAAGAATATAAATAAAGATTGCACCGCAATTGTATCGACCTTTCATTTCTCTCTGAGATACTCAAGCTGCTATCAATAGCCTCCGCACTTGGCTTTCTGTGTCCTGGGACGTAGAGACAAAGTTGGAAAACTGGGGTTCTTTGCTGGAGGAATGAACGCCCTGGGAATTCTAGTTGCATCTCACAGGTACCTGGTATTCTCACCTTATTAAATGTTACGTAGGTTAGCCAGCATGATTTCCCAAGAGGTTGCCCCTTGTTAACAACAATAACAACATCAACGATAATAATGAATCTGAAGCTGTGTGGGGGGAAGGGGAGCAGCCCTGGCACCCACCTGTGGCTGAGAGAGGGAGGTCCCCTACACAGCGACCTTGGTGACAGCTGTGCCTGGTTGTTGGGGAGGACGGGCGAGGTTCTGGGAGGACTGGGGGGCAGGTAAGAGGAAGACAAACCAAGAATCGGACCATGGTCGGTCAAATTTCCCCAGCTCCTGACAGCCCGAGTCAAAGAAACCATCCCACAGACCTGAGAAAATGGTGACTTTGTTAGTGATCAAGCAAACAAAATGAGAATAAAGTGCCGCCATGTCTCACCTGTACCAGTGACGATGACCGCGAATGCAGCCCAGGGTGGGTGGGCTTCAGGGGAAGGCTGGCGGGGGGCCCGAGCCCCTGGAGGGCTGTCTGTTGACGGCAAGAGCTGTAAAAAGGGCATACCCTCCATCCAGAAGGCTGCGATCTAGGGGTTGGTCCTGGAGAAATTATTAGATGTGATTTTTGCATAGGATAATGATTAAAAGGCTGCAAAAATGGAAGATTAGAAGCCATGTCAATGGTCAGTACCAGGAAACTGGTAAGCGGCACTGTGAAAGATCCATAGGTCAGCCGACTGTCCATGTAGGTGGGAAAGGCACGCAGGGACCGTCTGCAGGACCCCTGGGCACAGGGACGAGGTCTGTGCCGTCCGGCGGCTGGTGGGTAGGGATGAGATGCACAGAAGGTGGCTGCAGGGGGCCGGGGGTGGGGGAGGGCAACCACAGGAGGCCCCCATAGGGAGCCCCCAGGGGCCGGGAGGACAGAGGGCCGTGTCAGAGTGGGCTGTGAGTGACAGCGGGGGCCAGGGCTTCCGACGTGAAAATGCTCTCGGGTGTTTCAGGAAAGGCAGAAAGAAACAGGTGGGCCCGGCTGTGGCCCCAGGGCCAGAGGTTAGCGCCCCGAACAGAGTAACCAGCTTGCTCTCTAGAAGCCGTGACTAGGGAGGGCTTTTGCTTTCTTCTCTGGGCGTTTCCGAGTCTTTGGGGTCTGCTGCGATGAGCCTTTACCACTTTGGTTCCCCGAATGACCCTGTAAATATTGCAACAACCCTCCCCTGTGTTTCCGCGTCTCTGTTCACCCGGCCAGCACTCCTGCTGCTCAGCAGTCTGACTCCGGCCCCAGCCCGTGGCCCCAGCGATGCACCCATTTCCCCGATGGGACCACCTGATCCACGGTACCCTGCTCTGCCCCGTCTGAACCGGCTTCTCTTTAAATGCTGTAAGAAAGATGAACTTCTCTCTGAGCCCCGCACTGGGGATTATAAAAGAGTAATGATGCCGTGACTTAAAGATTTAGCAGCCAGGTCGTTACAGGCTTAGAGCAGAAAGAAGATTAATGAGCTACTAGCTTAACATATGTCTCAGAAAAAGAACAGTCATTTAATTTCCAACTTTGTAGAACTTGTATCAGCTGCCATTTTGCAAGAATAGTTATTTTGCAACGTGATTTTTTTTTTGCTCTCAAACCAGCTGATTAAAATAAACGAAGTCCTCCCAGGATAACGAGATGGCTTGGAGTTCAGGGCTTGGTTCATGTAGGGCCTAGGAAGCCAAGTGCTTGCTTTACATGAGAGGGGTTTCAGCCTCTGGACTCGGACCCTGGGGTCTGGCTGGAGGCGGGACCTCCTCCTGTCTCCTTCCTTTAGGGGTCAAGGCAAGGAACCTCTGGGGTTCTCCTCTTTTGTTCCCTCTTGGATCCTGGGGGCCAGGGGGACCAGTTGCCACACTGTGAGGGCCCCCAGGAGGCCTATGTGGAGGCCCCCAGTGAGGGGTGAGGCCGCCAGCCTGCAGAGGAGGCTGCCCGGCCAGCAGACCCTGGGCGGAAACACTGGCCAAGCCACCCCTGTGTTCCTGACACACAGAAACCCCCAGGGAATACATGCTTGCTGCTTTTAGCCACTAACTTTGGGGGTAATTTGTTCTGCCGAGATGGAGAACTCAGATTCTGCCCATGATGCTTCGGCTAGTCCCCACTCCATTTTTTTCTGTCGTGTTTTAAACCAAACTCAAGATATCATGTCATTTCATTTGTAGATAATTCAGTATCATTTGGGCACTTTAAAAAACACATGGAAAAGTACAGATGAAAAATTAGGAAATATCAATGTATCTATTGTTCCCCATGTTGACATTTTGTGCTGTTTACCCCTGATTCTTTATGTTTTCCTAAGACATAGAGCATTTCAGATAAAACTGAAGCTCTGCCTGAGGCCCTCCCATCCTCTCCCCTGGATGTTTCCCAGCCCTGAGAGGGACGCACTTTCAGCCCATGAGTAAAGCCTCCTTTCTCTGCACAGATAAATAATAGAGTGCAGTTTGTGTGTGTTTTAAAATATACATGTATGTGGGACTTCCCTGGCGGCCCAGTGATTTGGGTTTCTTGTTTCCACTGCAGGGGTGCAGGTTCAATCCCTGGTCAGGGAATTAAGATCCCACATGTCATGCAGCACAGCTGAAGTATAAAATATTACACAAGTATAAATACATGCTTTATATTAATGAGTTTATATTATGTAAACCCCCACTTACACTCCCCACCAGGCCCCCTCGTCCTCACTTTGCGGACCCAACACCTGATTTAGTCTCTGCCAATGGGAGGCTGTGCAGGGGTGTCTCTCTGTGTCAGAAGACATTTCCTCATGACAGCTCCCTTCCCCACAAATGGCCTTGTCATCAGAGCCTTTGTGTGTTTGGCCTAATGGGTTCTTTTTCTTCTGCTTGCTGATTTGTAGGAAATTCAGTACCTTCCTAGATACTCAGTATTTATAGATTGCATAAATTACAAATACTTTCCTGGTGGCTCAGACAGTAAAGTGTCTGCCGGCAGTGTGGGAAACCCGGGTTGGATCCCTGGGTTGGGAAGATCCTCTGGAGAAGGAAATGGCAACCCACTCCACTATTCTTACCTGGAGAATCCCATGGACGGAGGAGCCTGGCGGGCTACAGTCCGTGGGGTTGCAAAGAGTTGGCCACGACTGAGCGACTTCATGTTTTTTCCTTTCCTTCTGTTCTGTGCCTGGATTGTTTGGTTTGTTCGGGGTGTCTTCTGTTACACGAAACTTTTCCATTTTCATATTTATGAGTCTTTCCCTTCGTGACTGATGTCCTCCTTCTTTCCTGGTGATTCATTAGAATCATCTTGTACCTTTTTTCCTAATTAGGAAAATGTTTCCTTTCTTCCTAGTTCCTACCATTAGGCCTTTGATACATTTGGAATTCATAACTCTCCTTGCTGAGAAGTAGGGATCAATGACTTTTCCATTGTGGACAGGCCAGCACCCTGGACTGCTCAGTGAACACTGAAGCGTCCTTCTCTTCCCTTTGACTTGCAGAGCTTCCCCGTGTGGGTGGGAGGGTCTGTCGGTCCATTCCCGGGCGGCTGTCCTGCTCCACTGACCCAGTGGCCACTCCTGGGCTTTCTAACACACATCACGACTACTGCAGTTGCGTAATCAACCTTAACAGTGTCCCATGGAAGGCCCTTCCTCCACCACCTTCCGTCTAGTCGCCCTGAATGTTCTTGGACCTTTATGCTTTCACACACATTTTATAATACATTTTGCAAGTTCCACAAAAAAAACCCTTCGGGATTTTGACTGGGATTGCTTTGAATTTATAGACTAATTTGAAGAGAATTGACATCTTTAGGAAATTAGGTCTTCCCATTCATCAACACTGGATGTCTCTCTACTTATTCATTTTTCTTAATGTCCTTGAGTGATGTTTTATCATTATTTTCTCCATAAACATCTGGGCCATCTTAGGTTTAATTTTAGAGAGATTAGTTATTTTTTCTTCTTTCTTTTTGCTTTTGTGAATGGTGTCTTTCGTAAATCACACTTCCTAATTAGTCATTGCTGATGTGTGACAATGCTTTCATCTTTGTGCATCGAGCTTAGAAGCAGTGGCCTTGCCGGACTTTCTTATGAGTCCTAATTGTAAATTTTCTTTTATCTTTTTTTTGTAAGCAGTTACAAAGATCTGCTAATAATTATCTTATTTTTTAACAATCATTATGAGTTGTTTTAAAAGATGAACATATCACCGTGGAGGGAACTCTGGTCCAACGCTGACTGGCAGGGGAGCTCTCAGACGTTTGTGTCTCCTTTCCTGAGTAAGCCCTGCTCAGCGGTCTTTGAAATGCTCCTGGCGGGGTCTTCGAGAACAGGATACTTTGCAGTAGATGAAAGAACAGCGAAGAGATGGGTGTTCCGGGCAAAGGAAATGGTGGACGGAGGGCACGGGGAAGCACCACTGGCCGCTGACGCTCCAGGGGAGGGGGAGGGGAGGGGGAGGGAGGAGCCGGCGCTGGAGGTGAGGCTGCAGAGTCCGGAGCAGGGCTGTGTGACTGCGTTGCGGGCAATGGAGGACCGTTATGGGGTTTTCAGATGGGAGTGGTTACGACAGTATCTTTAAGTCAGCCCCATTATGGTAAAATTTACATGAATAAAATCCACAGAATGAAAGTGGACAGTTCAGTGAGTTCCAGTGACTGTTTATAGTCATGTGGCCAGGCCACAATCGTGCCGTGGACCAGCTCCGTCACCCCACAGAGATCCCGTGTTCTTCTGCAGGCAGTGGCTTCTCTCCCTGCCAGCCCAGGAAATCCTGCCTTTTTTAGACTTTCTTATAAGTAGTCTCACACACTGGAGAAGGAAATGGCAACCCGCTCCAGTGTCCGAGTCTCACACAGCCTGTGTTTTCCTGTGTGTCTGGCTTCTCCCACTTCGGGTAACGTTTCTGAGATTAATCCGTGTTGTTGCCTATCAGTAGTTTCTCCTTTCTGGTTGCTGGGAACGATTCCACTGTGTTTCTGTATCACAATTTACTCAGCCGTTCGTCGGCTGGTGAGAGTGTGGGCTGATTCCAGTTTGGGGCTCTTACAGATAAAGCTTTTATGAACCTGGGCAAGCACATTTTCATGACAGCATGTGTTTCATTTCTGTTAGGCTCATAGTAGGAATGGGATTGCCCTGTCACATGGTGAGTGTATATTTAACATCATAACTGGCAAATCACTTTTCAAAGCGGCCCTATCATTTTGCTTTTTTACCAGTAGTTGCCTGGAGAATCTCAGGGACGGGGAAGCCTGGTGGGCTTCCGTCTATGGGGTCACACAGAGTCGGACACGACTGAAGTGACTTAGCAGCAGCAGCAGCAGCTACCCATTCTCGTCAACATATGGTAATGTCAGTCTGTTCAGTCTGAACCATTTTAGTGGGTGAGCAGTAGTATCTCACTGTGGTTTTAATTTGTGTTTCCCTCAAGATGCTTCCCTGATAGTTCCATTGATAAAGAATCTGCCTGCAATGCAGGAGACCCTGGTGTGATTCCTGATTTGGGAAGATCCGTTAGAGAAGGGCTAGGTTACCCACTCCAGTATTCTTGGGGTTCCCTTGTGGCTCAGCTGGTAAAGAATCTGCCTGCATTGTGGGAGACCTGGGTTCAATCCCTCGGTTGGAAAGATCCCCTGGAGAGGGGAAGGGCTACCTACTCTGGTATTCTGGCCTGGAGAATTCCAAGGACTGTATAGTCCATGGGATCACAAACAGTCGGACACGACTGAGCGACTTTCACTTTCAAGACAATCGAAGGTGGTGCTAGTGGTAAAGAAGCCGGCCGCCAATGCAGGAGACAGAAGATCTCGGGCTTGGGAAGATCCCCTGAAGGAAGGAATGGCAGCCGTTCCAGTACTCTTGCCTGGAGAATCCCATGGACAGAGGAGCCTGGTGGGCTGCAGTCCATGGGGTCACAGAGAGTCGGACACGACTAAGCAACTGAGCCGCGGGCAGACAAGACACTAGCGCTGAGCATCTCACTCCCCTGAGTGGACTCCGCCCACCTGAGGCGCTCCGGTCACCCGCACGCCGCGATGGCTTCTTTTGTGTTCACTGTGTGCTGGGGTAGGGGTTAAATAGGAAATTTCGGTATCTTCCACTCAATTTTGCTGTGAAAACTGCTCTTGAAAACATAAGTGCATTTAAAAAAATCCCAAGGGGGAAAAAACATGCTGAAATTTCAGATTGGATAATATTGTACATAGCTTTAAGAAGTCTCACATTTTAAAGCAATTGTTCTCAAACATCTTTTTCCTGAGAGTGTTTTGTCTAGCCCACTTTTCAGTGGAAAGGTTTTCCTTCCATGAATCTGCTAAGATGGATAGTGAATTAATTGAATTGCTTTATTTATACTGCTGTTTCCTCTTGATGACAGCCCTGTTTTTTTTTTTTTTTAGGACTCCTGAAATAATACAGACAAATTAATTAAGATGAAAAGTTGAGTATGAATATTGCATTTCCTTTTTAGTATCATGATTTGAATAGACTTTAATTTGAATTTACCGCATTTTATTCCTAAAATACTTTTTCAGTCTTTGGGAAGGAAAAAAGCATGTTTTCGGGGATAACATTTTTGTTTTGAGCGGAGAGACTTTCGGTTGTGGGTGTGCCTGCCTCAAAGAGGCAACAAAGGACCGCGTGGCCGGGGGCCTGTGGACAGAGGACCGTGTGGCCCGGGGTCCCTACCTCCTGAGGGTGGCCAGGCCTCCTCTCTGCCGGGTCCTGGGCTCAGCCTTGTCCTATAGGAAACGGATGTGCTGGACGGTCAGCCTCTGAGCTGGACACCGTCCTGAGCCTCAAGCTGGGGCTTCCACAGGGCGTCGAGCATCTGCAGATGCTCTGTGATGTTTTCAGAAGGGCCACAGACATAGCTTCTTTGCAACAAGGCATCACGGGCCAACCCTTTCCCGACTGGTTTGTCTGGAAGAGGAGACGGGAGCCAGACGGGTTTGGAGACTGAGCCTTGTCACTATCCTGGGCAGGGGACGTTGTGTCCCACCCTCTGTCCAGGGTCAGACCTCTCCTGGGCTCTGCGGTGAGGGTCTGAGGGGGGCCCTCGCCCAGCAGCCACTCCTGCCCGAGTCAGGGGCCGCTGGCTCACAGATGTCATCCAAATGCCATAAAGGCAGCCATCAGATGAGGAGGTTGCAGTAAAGGCCGGGAGCGAGGGACTGCGCTTCATCCCCGCCTTTCTCTAACCGCCGGACTTGGTGCTGGGAGTCTAACAGGGAAACACAGAACCGAACCCAGCATCTGGCTGGAGCGAGGCTGGAGCTAAGGACGTGCTGGAGCAGCTCCATGGAACCCACCCCCACCAAGGTCTTCCCGCTGTCACAGCCCCCAGCCTCCCCCGGCCCAAAGAGGAAAGTCCTCCGGTGTGCAGGTGGCCCCCTGTCTCCACGCAGTGATGTCCGCACGGCGATGCAGTTCCTGCCCATCCAGCGTCTCCCTGGGCCTCACAGGTCGCTCCCTTCTCAGGCTGGCACGCCGGCCTGGGGGGCCAGTGTGGGGTACACCTGTGGGCCTCTGGCTTCTACCGGGTCTGGCTGGGGGACCCAGGCAGGAAGCGGGAGGGGAGGGCAGCGAGGGCAGGGTCCATCCCGACCGCCGTGGACCCTCTGGCGGTGGTGCTGGACCCCATGTGGCTTGCGGGCGAGGCCTCCCCGCCCCGGTGAAGATGCCCTCATGAGGCTGAGTCGTCCTAATCCGCGTGTGCCCTCTGCTCCGGGCAGCTGATCCCGGGCGGGGAGGGAGGGCCTGGGTTAGCTGTGGCTCCACCCTTGTGGGCGGGTCCTCCCCCAGGTGGGAACCTGGTGCCCCCGGCCCACCATGCCCAGGGTGCCCTTCCCGCTCCTGCCCAGACGGGTCTGCCGGCTGCACACCTGGGCGGACTTTCCTCCCCGATGGGCTGTGAGCAGCTCCACCCGAGGTTTGGGCAGCGTTATATTTTCCCAAGCAGATCTTGGCTGCCAGGAGAACAGAACCTCCCTCTGTTTATACATGGAGTTGGAAAATCTCCTTAAGGACCAGGAGAAGCATTTTCAGTTTCTAAATTTGAGAGTTTATGGTAATAAATCAAGAGTGTGTACTTGAATAATAGAAAAAACATAATGATATAACTTAATCTTAAACATATTTCTATATAACAGAAAGATTATATTTCTAATATCTGGTTGGCTTGTTGTGAGTGTATGCAAATATCTTTGGAGATATTCATACATACTGCCAGCTTTAGCTAATTAGAGAAGTAGTTTTAGGAGGAGCTGCCACCTGATAATTTAATCATGGTTCAGTCTGCAGATAATTATGGTATTTGTTATTAAGTTCTCTCTGATTTTTCCAGAAATGAGAAATCTGATATAATCTTTTATAATATGAGTGAAAAATTAAATTTTATTTAATTATGAAAATTATTCTAATCTGAATACTTCTGAGCTATTTCCAGGGCGTTTTTTCCTCTTCTACAACAGCCCAGTGTCATATCACAGGATTTAATTCTGGCCTGCGAACAGCTCTATGGCCAATATGATTGCAACTGTGCTTGGGTAAATGGTTTCAGGGCAAGGCGTGTTTATGCTTCTATTTACAAATCATCTCCTCACAAAGACTTTTTGGGAAAATTGTAAAAAGTAATATCAATCACAGCATTTGAAAAATAAAAAAGTGGAATGATCTGAAGGGTCTCATGGGAATAGGTGGTTAGATAAGTGACTCAGAACACGCACAGTGCACGCCAAGGGGCTGCTGTTCCGTCTGTGCAGTCAGGACACGGTGTCGCTGAGCCTTCCCTGGCGCGGCCCCGCAGCTTGGACCGGCGGCCTCTCACCCCAGGCGCGATGCCTGCCTGCTCTGCCCCCAGCTGTGCTGGAGACCCTCCTCTCTGCCCTTCCCTCATTCCTGCCTCCTCAAGCCAGACCGAAACAGTGGTTCTGCCCTCTGCTCCCGCGGCGCTCTATCATAATCATTGTGTCTAAGTCCATTTTCCTTGCCAGGCTGTGTGACTATTGTGGACAGAAACTGGATCTCAATTCTCCGAGCAGCCCACACCTGGCCCAGGGACCGGCCCACCATGTGATCAATAACTATTGCATGGAATTAAATTAAGTTTGTGTTCAATAACTACATAAATATATGTTTTCACATGGATAAATACACAGAACATAAATATTTATGTGTTTATTCTCTCTATATACATCCTATATATATACATATATATCTTCACCTATTAAGAACAAAATAGGACAAAGAGGCATTTGGTGTGACTTAGAAAGCTCATAGGGGATCATAGCTACTAGTTCTTTTTTCATTGTCATTGAGGGCCTTTTAATTTGCAGTCATCTGATAAGGTCAATTTCTAGAATGTTCCTCAAAACAAGTATTCTTCATTCTGCTTCTTGCTCCTTTGAAGCTTCATGAGGAACTTTTGAAGATGCACGCGTATACAGTTCCCTGGGGAGAAACTCCCTAATTTTATTGAATTCTTCAAAGTATCCATGACCCATAACCCATTAGATTATATTTATTCCCTGAAGAACTAACATTGAATAAAGTCACACATTTTATGATACTATTTTCCAAATAAAGGGAAAGAGTGAGTTCACTGATTCTGCCAGTAATGGTCAATGGTGAAAACTTGATTTTTGGAAATCTTGACCCCGGTGGCAGAACATTTAGTGGCCAATTTGGTCTTTTGGTCTTCCCAGGTGGCTCAGATGGTAAAGAATCTGCCTGCAATGCAGGAGACTTGGGTTCAATCTCTGGGTCAGGAAGATCCCCTGGAGAAGGAAATGGCAACCCATTCCAGTATTCTTGCCTGGAGAATGCCATGGACAGAGGAGCCTGGTGGGCTACAGTCTATGGGGTCACAGAGTCGGACACGTCTGAGCGACTAACACTTTGACTTTCACTTTGGTCTTTTGAGTGAATAGACGTGAGGAAACAGAACAGTGTCTGTAAACTGCAAGAGGTACAATGCCGTTAGAGCTGCTGTGCGAGGCCCAGGACAAGTTAGAGCTCTGGTCCCCAGGGCTGCCGGGCCGCACTGCTGCTCCCGACCGACCAAGTTCTCTGCGGACGGGGGCTCACCTCGGGGCCACCAAGACCCTCAGAGCAGAGCAAGGCCTGTGGTTCTTTGACAGCAGGCTCTAAGCTCACCTTACAGTGAGCCAGCTCCTTTGTGATAGTTATCTGAGACTTACACAAGTCTGAATGTTTTCTGTTGGGAAAAAAATCATGTTCTTTTGAAAAACACACTTGATATTGTTCTTAAGCATTGAAACGCTGGCCTTTACAGCCACTTGTAGACGGATGCTTTCTTGTCAAGTACACAAACCTGTCCTTTATTCGTTCCTACCTGGGACTAGGTGGCAGGAAGAGCCTCACAGAGACTTTGCCAGTGAATTTTCAAGAGAAGCACAAAGGCCCTCCGGGTGGCAGGGCAGGGCCTGCTTCCATCACACATGCGCTGGATGCTAACGTCAGGATGTTTGGAGCCCTGGACCCACATGACTCCTCCTTAACAAGTGCCTCCTGCCCAGATTTACCCTTAAATGGGAGACCTTAGGGGAAAGGGAAGGAGGCTAGCAGTGAGCTTTGGGAAGTGGAGACTCAACAGGAAGAGTGATGGCAGAGCCGTGGGCGGTGCACATCGAGGGGGGTGGCACCCTGTGGCCGGGCTCCAGCCTGGTGTGTGGAGTGATGGCAGAGCCGTGGGCTGTGCACGTTGAGGGGGGTGGCACCCTGTGGCCGGGCTCCTGCCTGGTGTGTGGAGTGATGGCAGAGCCGTGGGCTGTGCACGTCGAGGGGGTGGCACCCTGTGGCCAGGCTCCTGCCTGGTGTGTGGAGCGGAGACGGCAGCTCTGTGTCCGTGGCTCACGGGGCTGGCACGCTCCCCGTCCCCTGTGCTCACTAACATGACCAGGCAGCCCGTTGGGAGTTAGGACAATGTACTCTGAAGGTGCACCCATTGGGTGGAGAGCAGGTTCTGATGCTGGTTAGCTGGGTAACTTCAGGCAGGTCACTTTCATGTCTTGCTTTTTTCATCTGTTCCATGGGTATAATAACAGTATCAGCCTCATGGGTTGTTGTGGGGATTAAACAAGATAAGTCATCAGTAAACATTAAGTCGTAGAGTTGTTTAGTTTGTTTTGAATAGTAGCCATAGAAGCCCCTTGGTTGCTTAGATGGTAAAGAATCTGCCTGCAATGCAGGAGACTCCGGTTTGATCCCTGGGTCGGGAAGATCCCCTAGAGTAAGAAGGGCTACCCACTCCAGTATGCCTGCCTGGGAAATCCTGTGGACAGAGGAGCCTGGTGGGCTATAGTCCATGGGGTCACAAAGAGCAGGACACAACAAAGTGACTAACATTTTCACTTTCACAGAAGCTGATGACATCAGTTTTCTGTTGAAAATCTTGTGCGTGATTTCTGCTTAATTCAGCGGGCCAAAAGGTGCCACTGAAGCAGCAGCAGCTCAGAGTGTGATCAGAGAGACATTTCTGGGGGCTGGCTCAGCCCAGCGCCTACAGTGGAGTCAGGAGAGCCGCGGGGGACTTCCCAGCAGAGGAGGAGGAGGGGCTGGTGGGCAAGAAGCCAGGCTCACACATCCCGGGTGTGATGTGGACTCCAGGGCTCACATGGAGAGTGTATCCTCCAGACTTTGTGAGAATGGAACAAAGGACCGTGTGGAGCCCACGTGGAGCCTGGTGGCCTGGAGTTCTCACCCAGCAAACTGGAGCAGGCCAGGTATCTGAGTGCTGGCCACCGGGGAGCCAGCAGTCATGGCGAGGGTCCAGCCTTTAGGAGCAGGGGCCACACCCAGATCAGGGCCACGCCCAGGCCAAAGCCATGCTCATCAGACCAAGAAAGTGAAAGAGAACTCACACAATCGTGTCTGACTCTTTGCGACCTCATGGACTGTGGCCTGCCAGGTTCCTTGTCCATGGGATCTTTCCAGACAAGAGTACTGGCTGCTGCTGCTAAGTCGCTTCAGTCGTGTCTGACTCTGTGCGACCCCATAGACGGCAACCTACCAGGCTCCTCCGTCCTTGGGATTCTCCAGGCAAGAATGCTGGAGTGGCTTGCATTTCCTTCTACAATGCATGAAAGTGAAAGTGAAGTCTCTCAGTAGTGTCTGACTCTTCACGACCCCATGGACTGCAGCTCACCAGGCTCCTCCGTCCATGCGAGTTTCCAGGCAAGAGTACTGCTGCTGCTGCTAAGTCACTTCAGTCGTGTCTGACTCTGTGTGACCCCATAGATGGAAGCCCACCAGGCTCCCCCATCCCTGGGATTCTCCAGGCAAGAATACTGGAGTGGGTTGCCATTTCCTTCTCCAATGTGTGAAAGTGAAAACTAAAAGTGAAGTTGCTCAGTTGTGTCCGACCCTTAGTGACCCCATGGACTGCAGCCTATCAGGCTCCTCCATCCATGGGATTCTCCAGGCAAGAACACTGCAGTGGGTTACAATTTCCTTCTCTACGCTCAGACCAAAGCTACACCCAGACCAAGGCCAACCCAAAGCAAGGCCACGCCCAGACCAAAAGCCATGCCCAGACCCAAGCCACGCCCAGAGTGAGACCATCCTGGAGGAAAACTGTAACCTCCAACTCTCGTCCTCCAAGCATCACTACGTCTGTTTCCTTGTCCTCTGCCCGAGCCTGAAATCGGAGGAAAGGGCCTCAGACAGTGAAGGTCTGGGTGGGCGGGGGGTGCGCAGGAGGGAGAGAGGTGTTCTTGGAGGGTGGACGTCAGCTTCTCAAGGACTTTGACTGCCCAGCGCTTCCTTGGGGTCTGTTTCAGGCCGTGAGGGTTTATCGGCAGGGATGGGTCCTGCATTACGGAGGTCGAAAGCCCCAGGGCCTGTGTGGTCCCCTCTCCCGCGTGTCCAGGCCCCTTCCGAGGAGTCTTGTCTGCGGAGTTTGGTTGCTGAGCGGCTATCTGGGACCTGCAGGGTGTCAGGGATGATCTGCACCGAAGCAGAGACGTGGCACCAGGAAGGGAAGCCCCAGAACCAGGGGGCTGGCCCGCGCCCTCCCGGCCCCGCAGGTGTGAGGCAGGTGTGCGGCAGGTGTGCGGCAGGTGTGCGGCAGGTGTGCGGCAGGTGGAGTCAGACAGAGCCCTGCGGGTCAGGGGCATTACCTCCCTATTCTGGTGTGATTCTCCTTCCCTCTCCGAGGGAATAATGTCAGGTATTTTCCATGTTTACGACTTCGTTTTGAGACAAATCAGTACCTAAAATGTGGAGGAGATATCAGCAGAGCTGTTACCTCTGCCTCAGACAAAGCTGGTGTATGTGTCCCGGGTTATTTTAGTCCCCGGCCAGTCCTGTTATGAATTTCCTTTTTTAATTTTTTTCTTTATTGTAATGGAACAGTCCAAATGGCTCTGAATGACAGAACCAAAATGATAATCCTGAGGTATTGGATCTGACGGTCCTGAAGGAAATCAGAGAACGGAAATCTCAATAAAGCCTCCTGCGGAGGACGGCCCCCTCTAGAGCGTTGGACTTAAAGAGGGGCTGTGGTAGAGGCCCCCCTCAACTGTGGAGCAGAGGGGCGGCCCGGGACCCCCGAGTCAGGCACCAGAGGCCCCCCAGGAGCCCACCTGACTGTGTGTGACAAGATGGGCAACAGGGCACTTGGAGGAGGGTCCCCACTCTGCTCTCGGGGTCCTGGCTTCATTCTGCCTGGGGACTGTGGCTGGCCCACCGGCCTCCCTCTGGGGGTGCTCTCTCTCCGCCTGCCTGCCACCCACATCTCCCCGTGCCCAGGAGCAGAGCGTTCACTCCCCAACCACAGCTCTGAGCTGCAGGCAGAGGCTGGCATCCTGTTCTTTCTGAGCCGCTCCAGCCCGGCTCCCCCAGTCTGTGGGTGACGTCCTGCCCCCCACGAAGTAATCCAGAAGGTGGCTGTGCCCTTTCCTTCTTTCTTACCCATTTTGAAGGAGGCTAGTCTTACCGTTTCTATTCCTTGATTTTATTCTTTCTTAAAGCATTTCATTACATTGAGACACCAGATCTCCCCACTGACGCCTCTGAGTGCCCAGCAAGGAGTCCTGCAGCCGTCTCCTCCACTGACACTTTGTTCCCTGGCTGCTCACCCCGCCCCCGGCTGCCGCCACTCCAGTGTTTGATTCTGCGAATGTGGCAATTTAAAATCCATCCTGTTAGTGGCATCGCGCAGTATTTGTCTTTCTGTGGACTAAGCATGGCTAGCCCCTCTCTGCTCACCCGGGCTCTGAGGGGTCTTGCTTTTGGAATCTGAGCTGAGGGCAGGCACCTCAGGGGCAGAAGCCGGACCAGAGGTACACTGTCCTCCAGCCGCTGATGATATGGGCTCTCTCTGGCCGGGTGCCCAACCTGGGATATCACAGCCTCTCCCCGCCCCCGGCAGACCCCAGAGGATGACGCGTGTTGGCTGGGAGGGTGGTCTCTGGAACATCTCGTTGGTGGTGATGTGGAACAGCACAGAGTTAGTCAGGTGAGCGAGCATCGCCGGGGCCCTGAGCTTGTGGCCTGCGATCGGGGACAGTGGGCGGCCCCTTCCCCTCTGCCGGTGGCCAAGCCCACATCTTCCGTGACTGTGTCCTGCCCTGTGTGGCTCTGGGGAGGGCCCCGCGGTGGCGCTGGGGAGGCTGCCTGGTTCTGGGCTGTGAGTGCTCATGGGTGGGGAGCACCTGCAGGGTTCACTCCGCTGCCTCTGATGTCTGAAGCTTGGCTTCCAGAGCCCTTGACCCTTCTGCTCCTGGGCAGTGTTGGCACAGAGACGTGTGGCTCTCATGGGTGCAAAAAGCAGCACCTGAGAATCACCTTCTGTCTCCCCGGGCCCCACCTTCCCACAGCCCCCGCCTTAGGGAGTGGGGCCAGGAAGGTGGGCTGTGCCTGTGTCCCCGCTTCCTGGAGGAAAGCTTTCCGTCTCTGCCAGGCCCTCCCTGCTTCCTCCGTCAGCTCTTCCCTGTCTGAGCTGCAGCTGGTGACCAGGCCATCGGCCCTGCAGCAGCGTCTGGCTGTGGTGGGCATGGCTTCCCTTTGGGGAGGAAGGTCCACTGTGGGGCTGGACGATGCACGTGTGTATGTGTGCGTGTGTGCACGCATATGACTGTGCACCCGTGTGCACACGTGTACACACGTGTGGGCATCTGTACACGCGCACACGTACATCTGCACATACATGTGTGCACATGTGTGTGTGTGTGCTTATGCCCGTTCCCCTGTGGGAGAAAAGAGTGCTTTTGCTGGCACAGCTATTTTGAAGCAAATTGAACCGCAAAAGTGGTTTCATTTTCTTGTCACTCAGATGAAAATATAAACCCAGAGCTCCAAATGGCCTCTGAAGCACCTTCATGTCTGACCCCGGTTAACTTTATATCCAATCCGACCCAGGGGCGGGCAGGGGTGGGAGAGGTGGGAGGGGAGGGAAATCAATGGCTACCACCAAACTCCTCCAGCCCAGCCGTCCAGAGGGACAGGTCCAGGGCTGACAGTGAACAAAACAGAAGACAGAAGTGTTTTCTCAAGGAAAGTTATTAAAATATCGACATTTCATCTGCAGCTGGGCTAATTCAGTTATGCTCTCCCGTACCTGCTCCATCACCTTGCTCTTTCAGAGCAGGAGCTTCTTTGTTTTGGACGCTCTTTTGGAAGTGATCTCAAAGTCCCAGTGGGTTTTTGAGTTTTAAATCCAAGAACAAATGGAGTTGAACGTCTGGGTCACATGTGTGTGTTCACTCCCCAGAGTCCAGGAGGATGGTGCTTCCCAGCGGGGGCCCAAGGCAGCTCGGGTGGCTGTCTTTCCTTCTGGTTGAATCCTTTTCAAATACTGTCTCAGAGGCAACAATTGGGGTCCCTAGTCCTCCTGGGTGGGGGGGAGGCCGTACATGAAACTGACACCTTCCAGGAAGTGCTGCTCCATTGAAGCCCAGAGGATGGATGTGGTGAACCCAGGGAAGGGACCCTCCTGCCCGGCAGGTTCAGATACCAAAATGTGGGACGGGGGCGGTGGTTAGGATGTGGACGGGAGTGATGTCCATACTGACATTACAGTCTGAGTGTGCGAGTGTGTGTGATAGGAGGCAAGCTTCAGGGCTAAGAGAAACAATTTTCGTGCAACAGAGGTGCGAGTGTGCTGCGCCTCTAGAGGGAAGGGAGCGGTGGCGGTTCTCGGCCCAGGAGGAGGAGCGGGGAGGGGTGAGGCCGGCTATAGGGCAGGGCTCGCCATCCCTCACCTCCCTGGCTCCTTGTGCTGCTTCCAGTAGAATTTCCGTGATCTGGTCACCAGGACTGGTGAACTTTGCCCGACTCCTGCAAGTGGTGGAGGTGGCTCCCAATACTTACTTGTAGACAGTGCCTGGTTTCCTGGGTGACTGGAGGGGAATTGCAGCTTCCGGAGGCCCCACACAGGCTCTGGGGGACCACGGGGCTGCCTGCCCAGTCTGAGGTTAAGTCTGCTCCCCTGGGAGGGCTCCCCTGTGTCCTTGTCCCCACGTCCTCTGGCTCCTGTGCCAGGCCCTGGTGTGGCCAGTGGTCTCGGAACCGACAGAGCCCAGCTTCCTGCCCTCCCTGTGGCCCCAGACTGGCCACTCTGGGCGCTGCCTTGGGCAACTCTGCACATGGGGGTTGGGGTGTCCAGGGTACCTGTCCTGAAGCCCTGCCCCCGTCTCAGCTGCACTGCCGCCGTCCAGCCCTGGCCGGCACGCTGCCCCGATAGCCCACCAGCACCTCACCCTCCCTGGGCCATGGTGGCTCCCCTCCCTGCAGGGCAGGGATCGGGTCCAGGCCCAGGGCCCCTAGTGGCCTGAGCATCTTTCCAGCCAGACTTTCCCCTGCTGCCTGCCTGCCTGCCTTCCCGCTTCCACCACTCCCCTTACCAAGTATTTGGGTATGTCCTGCTTTCCAGAAAACCTCGCTTTCTTTCTGCTGTACCTTGTCCATCAGCCTGGCCAGCTCCTTATCTCCTGCTCCGCAGCCTCTGCTAGGGCTCCCTCAGCTCTGCACATTGAGCCTCCTCCAGGCTCTGGTCGTGTCCCCCAATGACCCCTTGTCTTGGTGAGCTCACTCCCCCCACCTCAGTAAGCTCCAGGGCCAGGGACCAGGCCTCCAGTTCTACAACCGAGCCTCTACCACAGCCAGTCCTGTGCAAACTATATAAAGAAAGGAAAGAGCCAACAGTGTTTGCACAAAGCAATTTCCAACATTAAGACCCAAAGCAATGCAGAATCTGGGTTTGTGTGGAGGGATGGTCTGGTTCAAAGAGGTACCATCAAGAGGGGGGCGGGGGAGGGTGAGACAGGGCCCTTGGGAAGCACAGACACTCATTCTGAGCCTGCAGCCTCCTTCCCGCGTGTCCTGAGCCTCCATCTCAGGCCGCCAGCAGACAGGCTGTCCCCGCCTCCCCGCAGGCTTGGCCCCCGAGGGGCTACTGAGGATGACGTTAACTAGATCAGGGAGACAAAAATTGTGTTTCTTTGAGTGAAATGGTAATTTGAGTTTTACAGCCAGAAATCATTCATTTCAGCAAATCTGTGTGTTCACAGAGGAGAGGCAGGCTATAGCCTGCAGGTGCGGACCGGCTGACTCAGGGAGCAGGTGGTGGCTGGATGCTTGCCAGCCTGGGGTGCTGGAGAGGAGGCCAGAGTGGGCTTTGCTTGCGCCACCTCGGTCAACACCCAGCGCAGCTCTAGTCTGCCCTAAGTGAAGTCGAGTTTAATCATGACACTCTTAGCAGTCACATGGACCACAGCCTTGTCTAGCTCAATGAAACGATGAGCCATGTTGTGTAGGGCCACCCAACGTGGATGGGTCTTGGTAGAGAGTTTTGACAAAATGTGGCCCACTGGAGAAGGGAGTGGCAAACCACTTCAGTATTCTTGCCTTGATAACCCATGAACAGTATGAAAAGGCAAAAAGATAGGACACTGAAAGATGAACTCCCCAGGTCGGTAGGTGCCCAATATGGTATGGAGATGAGTGGAGAATAACTCCAGAAAGAATGAAGAGATGGAGTCAAAGCAAAAACAACATCCAGTTGTGAATGTGACCGGTGATGGAAGTAAAGTCCGATGCTGTAAAGAGCAATATTGCATGGGAGTCTGGAATGTTAGGTCCATGAATCAAGGCAAATTGGAAGTGGTTAAACAGGACATGGCAAGAGTGAACATCAACATTTTAGGAATTGGCAAACTAAAATGGACTGGAATGGGTGAATTTAACTTGGATGACCATTATATCTATTACTGTGAGCAGGAATCCCTTAGAAGAAATGGAGTAGCCATCATAGTCAACAAAAGAGTCAGAAATGCAGTACGATGCAATCTCAAAAACGACAGAATGATTTCTGTTCGTTTCCAAGGCAAACCATTCAATATCACAGTAATCCAAGCCTATGCCCCAAGCAGTAACGCTGAAGAAGCTGAACCTGAACGGTTCTATGAAGATCTACAAGACCTTCTACAACTAACACCTAAAAAAGATGTCCTTTTCATTATAGAGGCCTGGAATGCAAAAGTAGGAAATCAAGAGCTACCTGGAGTAACAGGCAAATTTGGCCTTGGAATACAAAATGAAGCAGGGCAAAAGCGAACAGAGTTTTGCCAAGAGAATGCACTGTCATAGCAAACACCCCCTTCCAACAATACAAGAGAAGATTCTACACATGGACATCCCCAGACGGTCAATGCTGAAATCAGACTGATTATATTCTTTGCAGCCAAAGATGGAGAAGCTGTATACAGTCAGCAAAAAAGAAGACCAGGAGTGCACCGTGGCTCAGATCACGAACTCCTCATCACCAAATTCAGACTTAAATGGAAGAAAGTAGGGAAAACCATAGGACCATTCAGGTAGACCTAAGTCAAATCCCTTACAATGATACAGTGAAAGTGAGAAATAGGTTCAAGGGGTTAGATCTGACAGAGCTCCTGAAGAACGGCATGGAGGAATGGATGGGTGGACGGAGGTTCGTGACGTTGTACAGGAGGCAGAGATCAAGACCATCCCCGAGAAAAAGAGATGCAAACAAGCAAAATGGCTGTATGAGGAGGCCTTACAAACAGCTGTGAAAAGAAGAGCATCAAAAAGCAAAGGAGAAAAGGAAAGACATAAGCATCTGAATGCAGAGTTCCAAAGAATAGCAAGGAGAGATAAGAAAGCCTTCCTCAGTGATCAGTGCAAAGAAGTAGAGGAAAAAAATAGAATGCGAAAGACTAGAGATCTCTTCAAGAAAATCAGAGACACCAAGGGAACATTTCATGCAAAGATGGGCTCGATAAAGGACAGAAATGGTATGGACCTAACAGAAGCAGAAGATATTAAGAAGAGGTGGCAAGAATACACAGAACTGTACAAAAAAGATCTTCACGACCCAGATAATCACGATGGTGTGATCACTCACCTAGAGCCAGACACCCTGGAAGGTGAAGTCAAGTGGGCCTTAGAAAGCATCACTGCAAAGAAAACTAGTGGAAGTGATGGAATTCCAGTTGAGCTATTTCAAATCCTGAAAGATGACACTGTGAAAGTGCTGCACTCAATATGCCAGCAAATCTGGAAAACTCAGCAGTGGTCACAGGACTGGAAAAGGTCAGTTTTCATTGCAATCCTGAAAGAAGTCAATGCCAAAGAATGCTCAAACTACTGCACAATTGCACTCATCTCACACACTGGTTAAGTAATGCTCAAAATTCTCCAAGCCAGGCTTCAGCAATATGTGAACCGTGAACTTCCAGATGTTCAAGCTGGATTTAGAAAAGGCAGAGGAACCTGAGATCAAATTGCCAACATCTGATGGATCATCAAAAAGCAAGAGAGTTCCAAAAACCATCTACTTCTGCTTTATTGACTATGCTAAAGCCTTTGACTGTGTGGATTGAAAAAAACTGTGGAAAATTCTGAAAGAGATGGGAATACCAGACCACCTGACCTGGCTCCTGAGAATCTGTATGCAGGTCAAGAAGCAACAGTTAGAATTGAACACGAAACAACAGACTGGTTCTAAATCGTGAAAGGAGTATATCAAGGCTGTTTATTGTCACCCTGCTTATTTAACTTATATGCAGAGTACATCATGTGAAATGCTGGGCTGGATGAAGCACAAGCTGGGGTCAAGATTGCTGGGAAAAATATCAGTAACCTCAGATATGCAGATGACACCACCCTTATGGCAGAAAGTGAAGAGGAACTAAAGAGCCTCTTGATGAAAGAGGAGAGTGAAAAAGTTGGCTTAAAGCTCAACATTCAGAAAACAAAGATCATGGCATCTGGTCCCATCTTCATGGCAAATAGATGGGGAAACAGTGGAAACAGTGACAGAGTTTGTTTTCTTGGGCTCTCAAATCACTGTAGATGGTGACTGCAGACATGAAATTAAAAGACGCTTACTCCTTGGAAGTAAAGCTATGATTAACCTAGACAGCATATTAAAAAACAGAGACATCACGTTGCCAACAAAGGTCCATCTAGTCAAAGCTATGCTTTTTCCAGTAGTCATGGATGAATGTGAGAGTTGGACTATAAAGAAAGCTGAGCATCGAAGAATTGATGGTTTTGAACTGTGGTGTTGGAGAAGACTCTTGAGAGTCCCTTGGACTGCAAGGAGATGAAACCTGTCAGTTGTAAAGGAGATCAGTCCTAAATACTCATTTGAAGGACCGATGCTGAAGCTGAAGCTCCAATACTGTGGCCACCTGATGCGAAGAAAGGACTCACTGGAAAAGACTCTGATGCTGGGAAAGATTGAAGTGGGGAGGAGAAGGGGATGACAGAGGATGAGATGGCTGGATGGCATCACCGACTCGATGGACATGAGTTTGAGTAGGCTCTGGGAGTTGGTGATGGACAGGGAGGCCTGGCGGGCTGCAGTCCATGGGGTCGCAAGAGTTGAACGTGACCAAGCAAATAAACTGAACTGAGCTGCAGGTCTTACAGCAGCAGTTTCATCAATATTACAGCACCTCTCCTCTCCTCTCTCTTTTCTGAGCCTGGAAACGAGCCAGTGTGCGGAGATTCTGGGCCAGGATCCCTTACAGCCCTGGCTGGCTTGCAGGAAGACGCAGGTCCTGTGGAGACCAGTGCAGAGCTGCCGCGGGGCTGGCTTCCCGGGCTTCCCTGCACTTTTCCCAGAGCCAGAGAGCTGCTGATTTATTTAGAGCTTTGAGAACTGAAGCGTGTCTGATAGACCCCCGCGTGGAAGGCGGTAAACAACGTGAAACTGCCTCTGAGTGTCTTCACATTTACAATATGGAGGCCGGCTCCAGAATACATGTTTATACAGACTGTGGACTGAGGCCCTGAGGACGGCCTCCTGCGCAGGGTGCGGGTGGGCGGAGCTCATTCAGGTCTGCTGTGCATCTGTTTACCAACGCAGAGCTCATCACGCGGGCCCAACTCACCTGTCACACACACAGGTCGCTACGTGTGCAGACTTCATCACACGCACAGCTCGCTCGCTCACGTGCAGACACTATCACACGTGCACAGCCCACTTACATATACACAGCTGTTCATGCACGCACACCCCGTCTCGTATGCAGGGCTCGTTACATGTGCTCAGATTGTGACATAAGCAGAGGTCCCTTGCAACGCTCGGCCCTGGGGCAGGGGGTTAGCCGGTCATTAAGCAGGAAGCAGCCATTGGCAGACACTCAACTGCTCAGTATTATCACCTTGGGGGGCCTCCCTGGCCTGCAGGGCTCCTGCTTGACCCCTCTGGAGAGCCCTGATTCTCAGACCCTGCCCTTCCCGCTGCGATCGTGTGGGGGAGACACAGAAGTCACCTATGAATGCACGTTAAATAGAGTAACCTCCAAGTAAGGCTCGTCCCGGGACTAGGATGAGTTTCCAAGAATGATCAAGGAGCTGGAAATCACTGCCACTTGGAAGGGGCCCTCCCAGCCACTGGGGGTCTGGAGAGCCAGCCTTACCTTGGGCCTCCACAGGGGCAGTGCCCGCCGTGAGTGGTCAGCAGGTCGATGGACCTGGGGGGCTGGAATGGGAAGGGGCTGCAGGTACCGACTGGTCCAGATGCAGCGTTGGTCCCCTGCAAAGATTTTCTTGGGAAAAAACTAAATACGGTTAAAAAAACAAGGGTAGTTTCAGTATTGAGCATCGTCTTTGTGGTCCTCTGCCTTGGGCCTAGGATGTCTCTCTCATTTTCCTGAAAGTGAGCAGCACCCTGAGGTTAGGACAGAGTCCAGCTCAATTTCAGGTCCCCCTCTGACCAGTGGTGGGGGAGAGAAGGCTCTTCTCGCCCTCTTGGAGAGAAGGCGTCCATCCTGGGCCCCAGGACAGAGTGGCTCTCAATCGTCATCTAACGCTTGGCACATGAAGGAGCTAATGCATGTGTGTGCATTTGTTTTCCTTCTTTTTGGACACAAAGTAGTTGGTAGTTTCTTTGGAAGGAAAGCTGTGGGCAGAGGAGAGGCAGGGCTGGGGGAGGAAAGCCCACAGTTCTTGGGGTGATCTCGTTTCCATCGGTATGGAGTGCTGAGGGTGGGTGTTGGCCCCGGGGGCTGAGGACTGAAGCCCCGGGGACAGAGGCTTGTGTGGGACTGGAATCAGACGATTACGTGACTAAAGTGTGCAGATGACCACTTCATGCTGTGGGGGTTTGAGCTCTTACAGAGAATATATTATCATTGCATAGGCCTGAGACACCGAAGCAGAGTTTGGGATGATACGATCAGTAGGGTGGCCCCAGGGTGGATGTCCGCTGTGGTGTAAAAAGTGCGACATTTGGGGCAGTTCCAGAGCAGCAGGAGGGCTGGGCACTGCCCTGCTCAACTGGACGGAGGGCAAGGACCGCGTATTTGGCCAACAGAAGCAAGCTGGAGAGGCTGCAGTCTGAGTTACTTTTACCCACTTGTGATTCCAAGAATGTCAGCCAAGAGCATGTTTGGGACCTGGCTGGGGGGACAAAGGTCTAGACAGGAGTGGATGGAAGCTCCATTTCTAGCTCTACCGGTTGTGGGAAACCCTACTCTTGCTTAGGATGTACTGGTAGTCACATGGTTAACAGTACTGATGACATAAACAGGAAACACGCTTCCTGCATGCTCACAGGCACCCTCATGAGGGCTTTCCATGAATTACCCTGGCCCTCACCACTGGCCCTCGGGTCATGGACAGTGGCACCATTGTGGACAGATTAACACACAGACGCAGAGAGGTGAAGTAACTGGCCCAAGGTCACACAGTCAGTGAGCGGCAGCGCTGGCAGAAGAAACAAGGTCTCTGTCACAACACCAGGCTCCCATGTGGCGGCCAAGGGCCCTGCCTGCTCCCTGCTGCTGCCACTGGAATGGTCGCAGCAGGTAAGGGGGTACGTACAAAGTCACAGTATTGTGTGGCTAATCATAAAGTAATTTAGATTATATAATTATCTAACTTAGACTAGATAATATAATTATCTAATATATAGATATATTATATAAGTATCTAACTTAGACTAGATAATATAATTATCTAATATATAGATATAAAATTATCTTAGACTAGATAATATAATTATCTAATATATAGATGTATTATATAATTATCTAACTTAGACTAGATAATACAATTATCTAATGTATAGATGTATTATATAAGTATCTAACTTATATTAGATAATACAATTATCTAATATATAGATATATTATATAAATATCTAACTTAGATTAGATAACATAATTATCTAATATATAGATATATTATATAATTATCTAATTTAGATTAGATAATACAATTATCTAATATATAGATATATAATTATCTAACTTAGACTAGATAATACAATTATCTAATGTATAGATGTATTATATAAGTATCTAACTTAGATAATACAATTATCTAATATATAGATATATTATATAATTATCTAACTTAGATTAGATAACATAATTATCTAATATATAGATGTATTATATAATTATCTAATTTAGATTAGATAACACAATTATCTAATATATAGATATATAATTATCTAACTTAGACCAGATAACACAATTATCTAATGTATAGATGTATTATATAACCATCTAACTTAGACCAGATAACACAATTATCTAATGTATAGATGTATTATATAACCATCTAACTTAGACCAGATAACACAATTATCTAATGTATAGATGTATTATATAACCATCTAACTTAGACCAGATAACACAATTATCTAATGTATAGATGTATTATATAATCATCTAACTTAGACCAGATAATACAATTATCTAATGTATAGATTATTATATAAGTATCTAACTTAGACTAGATAATACAATTATCTAATGTATAGATGTATTATATAACCATCTAACTTAGAGCAGATAATACAATTATCTAATGTATAGATTATTATATAATTATCTAACTTAGACTAGAATCATACACAATAGGACTGCTCAGGTGACTCAGTGGTAAAGAATCTGCCGGACAGCGCAGGAGCTTCAGGAGCTTCAGGAGATGAGGTTTGATCCCTGGGGCGGGAAGATCTCCTGGAGAAGAGAACGCAACCCACTCCAATATTCCTGCCTGGAGAATCCCATGGACACAGGAGCCTGGTGGACTGTAGCCCATGGGGTCCCACTGAGTTGGACTTGACTGCGTGACTTAGCCTGTGCACACGCATGGGTGAGGATCCCTAACTGAGGCTCTGCAGCGTGGCTTTCAACCCCTCCTCCTCCAGCAGGGAGGGTAAATCCCGGCCTCGGGTGGTGGGGGCCGTCCAAGGCCCATGGAGAAGGCGGATCTGGAAAACGGGCTCCTCCAGTGACCAGGCACATGGCCTTGATGAGGCTCCGGTTGCCCTGGGCTGACACCCCGGACCACAAAAAGATGCCCCTCCCACATTGTCCGATTGCTACCTTTGTTTAGTTGTTGAGTCCAGTCTGACTCTGTGGCCCCGTGGGCTCCTGTGTCCGTGGGCGTTCCCAGGCAGGAATCCCGGAGTGGGTTGCCATTTCCTTCTCCAGGTTGTCTTCAATGAGAGCTTTGTTTTTACTTCTCAGTCCAAGAATGCAGGCTGCTCTCCTCACAGCCGCCGTGTCTTCCTGTTGGACTGCATCCTTGAGCGGCCCTCTCGGTGAGGGCCTGCGGCCGGCCCATCAGTCTGTGGCCGGCCCATCAGTCTGCATCCTCCCCTCGGTGTGGGAGGGGTGAAACCCCGGGCATGCGAGGAGCTCTGCTGGGGGGCGGTGGCGGCCACGCAGGTCCTCTGAGGGTGGCCTGTCTTTCCTCTTCTGCCCCTGTCCCGTCTTGACCCCTTACCAGCCGAGAATTTACCTGAGATTACAGCTGTTTTATCCAGCACTCAGGTGGGAGCGGCAGGTTATCTGCGGACACAGAGCTCTGCGCTGTGCTGCCTGGCGTCTTCGGGTTGGATCTCTTCCTCTGATCAGGGGCCTGACTTTCACAGGCTCACTGTCCGGGGCTGAGTCTGCGGAGGTGGGGGCGCCGTCGTTGTTCTGTCTGGTATGCACCTGCCGCCGTGGCCCTGAGAGCCTCACCACGAGCTGTGGTCGGCAGCTGTCCCGGCTCAGTGCTGACCTCATGGTGTCTTGGGCCACCCTGGCCTGTGGGTTTCTTGATGCTGAAATCCCATGTGGAGGCAGCCGGCTCCCCAGCGGGGATGTGGGCCCTCCAGGCCGAGCGCCAGGCTCTGTCGCTTTCCCTGGGGGCGTGTGAAGCAGGAACTGCCGCGCCCTCTCTCCTTCTGGGCCTGGAGCCCTGGACCATCAGCCCTGCTCTGAGAGATCCGACAAGACGCGGAGGAATTACCCAAACTTATCCTTCCAGTGCGCCAAGGAGAGGGAGGAGACGGGAAACAGGTGTTCTGAAGCAGTGACGCCTCCCTCCCCTGGCACCGCCGCTCCTGCCGTGAAGCTGGGGGACGGCTCGGCTCTTCTCTTTCTTTCTGCTCTCTTTCGTGTCATTTGCCCCCACCCTTTGGGAATTCCATCCTGCAGATGGCTGTCTGTGCAAGCCAAGGCTCCCCAGAGGAAAGACCGGCAGGACGCACGGAGACACGTGCAAGGGGATATGTGTGGAAGCAGCCGGCCCACACGTTGAGGAGGCCGGGCAGTCCCGCCCTCTGCCGTCGGCCGGCGGGCAGCCCGGACAGCTGGGGTGTGAGTCAGTCTGAGTCCAGACCCTGAGGACCAGGCGCTCCAGTGTCCGAGGGCAGAAGATCCAGCTCAGGAGCCCACAGAGAGCTCCCCCCTTCCTGTTCCACGGGGGCCTCGGCGGGCTGCCCGACGCCCACCTACGGCGGGCAGGACCACCTGCTCTTCCTCTGAGTCACAAGTCCACCGCTTCTGGAGATACCTGCACAGACACGCCCAGCAGTGATACCTGAGCAGCCGTGGACGCGCAGCCCAGCAGAACGCAGACGTGACGAACCACCACAGTGTCGGCGATGAGACAGCCAAGAGGGAGTCGGGCAGAGGGCGGGAGGGGCCCTGCTTACAGGTGGTTGTTGGGGGAGTGAACAGTGCTTTCAGGAGTGTGACAGATCACACACGTACAAGCCGTCATTCTCACTTAAGTGTTTTGGAAAATAAAATTTTGCATAAAGGTAAGTTTCTTATTATTAATATTTTTAAAAATATTTTTTAAAAAGCACATCAAATATTTTATTTAACTAATTAACCAATGAGGAAACCAATACATTACTACACTTGGTTAAGGAGAATTAAACAGGCAAACACACAGGTGATAGACAGCAGTGAGTAAGTTTATGAATAAGTAAGAAAGCAGCCAATCATCACAGTCCCTTGATTCCATCTGATTCGCTGTGTTCACTGTTTGTGGCCAGAATCTTCTGTTACTCTGTGTGGGCCGAGTTGGCAGGCTCCAGGCTCCTGAGGGTCTCCTGAGAGGGGAGCGGCTTTGCCTTCCACCATCTCTGCTCAGCCACCACCCTCCGCGGGTGAGGGGTTCCTGGGATGGGGGACTTTCCAGGACTGTCCCAGGGGGTCCGGGACTGGCTGCTCTGCTGGCCTCTGCAGCTGCTCTGGGGGAAGGCAGGGGTTCTTGTTGGGGAGCCAAGCCCTCTATGTGGAGCCCCGTGTGGGTTCAGGGGCCCCCAAAGCCCAGCTGCATGGGCCCCTGTCCTCCAGGACCCTTCAGACGGCACCTGGGGTGACGTCAGAGCAGGGTCTGGCCGTGTCCTCACCCAGAGGATCGCCCTCCACCCTGAGGTCATATGAGGACACCTTGGTGGTCCCAGAAGACTGTGTCCAGGCCCTGGCCCACTCCAGGCTGTGACCTGCCTGCAGCACCACCGCTTCTCATGGACTCAGCCCTTCACTGTCCACCCTCGCCTTTGCTGTCCCCTCTTCGAGGGTTTCTTCTCAGACCTCTGGTCTGAGTTACCCGTCCTTCCCTTTAGCCTCTCCAGACCTGGACTTTGTCAACCATCCCACTGCAGAGTGACCATCTGAGTGGTTCTGCCCGCCCCTCCCCCTCCCTCCCCACCCCTTCCCCTCCCTCCCCGCCCCTCCCATGTCCCTCCCTGTCCCTCCCCGCCCCTCCCATGTCCCTCCCCCTCCCTCCCCGCCCCTCCCATGTCCCTCCCTGTCCCTCCCCGCCCCTCCCATGTCCCTCCCCCTCCCTCCCCGCCCCTCCCATGTCCCTCCCCCTCCCTCCCCGTCTCTCCCCCTCCCTCCCCGCCCCTCCCATGTCCTTCCCTGTCCCTTCCCTTCCCCACCGCCCCTCCCCCTCCCTCCCCTCCCCCACATTCCACCATGTCCCCCTCCCTCCCCCTCCCTCCCTATCCCCTCCCCCTCCCTCCCCGCTCCTCCCCCTCCCTCACCATTCCCCCATGTCCCCGTCCCTCCCCATCCCTCCCCCTCCCCCATGTTCCCGTCCCTCCATGTCCCTCCCCCTCCCTCCCCGCCCCTCCCATGTCCCTCCCCGTCTCTCCCCCTCCCTCCCCGTCTCTCCTCCTCCCTCCCTGCCCCTCCCTCTCCCTCCCCGCCCCTCCCATGTCCCTCCCTGTCCCTCCCCTTCCCCACCGCCCCTCCCCCTCCCTCCCCTCCCCCACATTCCACCATGTCCCCCTCCCTCCCTATCCCCTCCCCCTCCCTCCCCGCTCCTCCCCCTCCCTCACCATTCCCCCATGTCCCCGTCCCTCCCCATCCCTCCCCCTCCCCCATGTTCCCGTCCCTCCATGTCCCTCCCCCTCCCTCCCCTCCCCTCCCCCTCTCCCCTCCCTCCCCGGCCGAAGGCCCGGGGCCTCCCCCTTCTGCCTCTTCACCCTCAGGAAGCACCTGTGCCACCAGCGCCCAGGCCAGGTGACACAGGTGGGCGCTGAGCGTCTCTGTGCATCTGGTTGAGCATCGCTTCCACGCTGCAGTTAGTCGTAAACTTTGTTGCGTGTTGACATCTGTCTGTCCTTCAAGATAATAGTGAAGGTTTTTTCCCGGTTCCATGAACAATTCACGTCTCGGAACGAGGAAGCCTTTGGTCTCCCCCTCTCAGGAGCTGAGTGGAGCCGGGCGACGTCTCCGCACAGAACGTGGGGATCCTCTCCAGGCTCAGCTGCAGTGGCCTCACTGTGTCTGTCAGACACCTGCCGCCAGCCTGAGATTCTCAGTGACAGGAATCAGACGTCACCCGGCAGGCCTGGAAATGCATCTTCCTGGAACTCTCAAGGTGAAGCCTCTGAGATGATGCTTGACGAGGCAAGCACGATGCCTGCTTCAAACATTAACGAAAGAGGGGACGTCCAGGGCATGTTTTCTGTAGGAAAAGCGCTGGTGCTCTGCGTGTCCGGTGGGCCTGCTGCAAAGCATGGGATCAGGACAGGTGCAGACCCCCGTGTCCTCCTCTGCCCTGAGGGGACGCAGCAGGAGGCCTGTGGATTCTGAGGGTCTGAGAGGGGCCCCCGGTGAGTGACCCCAGAATCACCGCCTCCTGATTGCAGTGGTGCCTCCAAATGTGGCTGTCAAGGTGGGAGATGGAGAGAACCCTAACCGCCCGCTCAACTGCTTTGAGGTCAAGGAGCTGCTTTTCTGACCGGGGGCCTGTTAGGAGAAGGACCTCGTGGGTGTTTTGTTTAATGGGAGCAGAGACAAGAAGCATCATGGGGGGAAGCTTGAATGCTTTGCTTTTAGGCCGAGGCAGGGCTGTTTTGCCCAGGCTGCGTTCACTCGGCGGGATCCTGCGGCAGGGTGCTGAGAGGGCGTGGGGAGTCTGGGGGTGACCACTCCCCATGGGGAACCCCTGCCATCAGGCCGCAGGCATCCATCTTAAAGTGAGACTGTGAGGTGGGCATGGCCTGGCTCTATCTGTCCCTCGACCAGAGCCCTCCAGGCCCCAGGAGCACCCACGGTGACTACCAGAGAAGGGGAAGTGGACCCGTGTGCCAGCCTGCAAGCAGGGAGGAGGCGGGGTGTGTGTGATTATGTGTGTTTGTGGCGTCCGTGTGTCTGTGTGTGAGATGCAGACCGGGAGGGTGCTCCCACATGACAGAGCTCCTCCCCTCCCTGCTGCGGGCAGCGTGGGCGCAGGCCTCGCGGTCCTGGGCCGACAGCCATGGTGCCCTGGGTCCCCTTTCACCACGGGCAGCATCCACCTCGCCCCGCCTCCCTCCCTCCTTCACAGCACGTCCATCCCCTGTGAGCCTTGGGGGAACGTGGCCCCATTAGCGACTTGGGGGGATGCCCCTGCACCCGTGCAAGGGAGTTGTGGGCATCCCTTTCGGGCGTGGGGCTGTGGTGGAGGCCGCCTGCCCCCCGGGAGCAGTTACCATGGTTGGGGGACACCCAGCGCCTTCTCATTTTAGTCTGTCTTTGGCTTGAGTTTCCATGGAAACCCCCATTGCAGGAAACACAGGCCCATGAAAGTTTTTCAACTATCATCTTTTTAAAGAATCTTGCTCTTCCTTCCTTACTCACATTGAAATAGCTGTTTCCATGGAAACTGGAATAAAAACTGCCAGTAAGAGAGGAAATCAAATTTGGCTGTTTCCCATGGTTGTCTTCGGGAGCAAAGGCGGGTGGGCAGGAAGGCCCAGGGCAGTGGGGGGGACCCAATCACACCTGCCGGAGCTGAGGGGCCCACCTGCAGACTGGGCTCCTGCGAAGACGCGATTTCCGTCATACTGGGAGGAGAGGCGCCCATGAGCAAGCCCCCATCTTTGATGACTCTCCTGCTTGGAGTCATGATCGCTCAAGCCTTTGAAAAGAGACCAGGAAGGGGAGGACACATTTTCTAAGAGTCTTTTTTTAAAGTGCCCTTGGAACTGACCCCTAGGTGCTCAGAGAAGCATCTGTCAAGGCCTGATGCATCCCCCCCTCCCCCAGTACACGACCCCTGCCTTTGCTCCGCCCACAGGGGATGGTGGAGGTGGAAGGGCACAGGCCTCACCTGGGGTCACTGCTCCGCGGGTGGGACTATTGGAGGGGCCCAGCCCGAGGCCATGTTTCTCTGTAGGTGAGAGCAGGGGGCCCACGTGCAGGACATGGGAGAGAGGCTTCTGGGCCGCCTGTTCCGAAGGCTCATGGGAGAGAGGCTTCTGGGCCGCCTGTTCCCAAGGCTCTGGTGGGTGGAGCCAAAAGAGGCAATGGGGGTCCGGGAGCGGGGCTGCCACGACCTCTCACGGCTCTGCGACTGGCAAGATCCTTCCTGTTTGTGCATTTAGCTCAGGGCCCTCCTGGGGTGGGCGGAATGGTGGACCCCCGCCACAAAAGCACCTGGTACGTGTGAATATGAACTCTTCAGATCTTTGCAGATGTAATTAAGGATTTTGAGATGAGATCACTCTGGATTTATAATTGAAAGGAGAAATGGATAATTCAACAATAACAATCGGAGATTTGAATACTCCACTTTTAATATTGGTTATGAAATCAGACAGAAGATAAATAAGGACAGAGAGGATATGAGCAAAACGAGTTCTCACAGATGTCTGTGGGACATCCCCGGCCCCTGCCCCGAGCAGCAACAGCAGAACACACATCTCCTGAAGTGCACACGGAATATTTTCCAGAATAGACCGTATGTTGGGCCACAGAACCTCGATGACATTTGAAAGATTGAAATCACACAAAAAAATTTCTCTGATCATAATGGAATAAAACTAGAAATCAGTAAGACAATGAAATTTGGGAAATTCACATTCAAATTAAAACACTCTTAAATAACCCCTGGGTCAAAGAAAGAGATCAGAGGAAAATTAGAAAATGCTTTGAGACGAATGAAAATGAAAACAAAACATACAAAAACTTATTGGATGCAGCTAAAACAGTTCTTAGAGGTTAATTTATAGCTGTAAACACATATATCAGAAAAAAGAAAGATTTCAAAAAGCAACCTAAGCTTCTTCCTTAATAAAGGTGCAATCAGGAGAGCCAACTAGAGCCGATGCAAGCAGAATGGAGGAGTGATTGGACTTATGATTAGAGTGGAAACGATAAAATGCAGAATAGAAACTATCAGCAAAACCAAAGATCTTGGTTCTTTGAAAAAACAAACAAAGTTGACAAACCTTTAGTGAGACTAACCAAAGAAAAAAGAGAAAGAAGACTCAAAGTACTAACTCAGGGATGAAGGAAAGACATTACTCTTAATGTTGCAGAAAAAAAAAAAAGAATTATAAGAGAACATTACAAACACCTGTGTGCCAGTTAATCACACAAATGGAATGAAATGGACAAATTCCTAGAAAGACACAAATTAGCAAAACTGACTCAAGAAGAAATAGAAGATGAAAAAAGACCTATAACAAAGATCTGTTAATAGAACAAGTAAAGATATTGATTGGGTAGTTAAAATACTTCCCCAAATGAAAAGCTGTATTTACTGAAAAATTCTACAAAATATTTAAAGCGGTATTAATACAAATTTTCTACAAACTCCTCCAAAAATATAGTAGAGGAAACTCGTCCCAGCTCATTCTGATGCTAGTATTACCAAGACCCTGAAACTAGACAAGTACACTTTAATAAAATAAAACTAAATGTAAGTAAAAAGTAAATGAAAAACAGAGACATTACTTTGCGAACAAAGGCTATGTTTTTTCCCGTGGTCATGTATGGATGTGAGAATTGGACTATAAAGAAAGCTGAGCGCCGAAGAATTGATGCCTTTGAACTGTGGTGCTGGAGAAGACTCTTGAGAGTCCCTTGGACTGCAAGGAGGTCAAACCAGTCCATCCTAAAGGAGATCAGTTCAGTTCAGTTCAGTTCAGTCGCTCAGTCGTGTCTGACTCACCGCGACCCCATGAATCACAGCACGCCAGGCCTCCCTGTCCATCACCAACTCCCGAAGTACACTCAAACTCATGTCCACAGAGTCGGTGATGCCATCCAGCCATCTCATTCTCCGTCGTCCCCTTCTCCTCCCGCCCCCAACCTTTCCCAGCATCAGAGTCTTTTCCAGTGAGTCAACTCATCACATGAGGTGTCCAAAGTATTGGAGTTTCAGCTTTAGCATCAGTCCCTCCAATGAACATCCAGGATTGATCTCCTTTAGAATGGACTGGTTGGATCTCCTTGCAGTATAAGGGACTCTCAAGAGTCTTCTCCAACACCACAGTTCAAAAGCATCGATTCTTCGGCGATCAGCCTTCTTCACAGTCCAACTCTCACATCCATACATGACCACGGGAAAAACCATTGACTTGACTAGACGGACCTTGGTTGGCAAAGTAATGTCTCTGCTTTTTAATATACTATCAAGGTTGGTCATAACTTTCCTTCCAAGGAGCAAGCGTCTTTTAATTTCATGGCTGCAATCAGCATCTGCAGTGATATTGGAGCCCAAAAAAACAAAATCTGACACTGTTTCCACTGTTTTTCCATCTATTTCCCATGAAGTGATGGGACCAGATGCCATGATCTTTGTTTTCTGAATGTTGAGCTTCAAACCAACCTTTTCACTCTCCTCTTTCACTTTCATCAAGAGGCTTTTGAGTTCCTCTTCACTTTCTGCCATAAGGGTAGTGTCATCTGCATATCTGAGGTTATTGATATTTCTCCCAGCAATCTTGATTCCAGCTTGTGCTTCTTCCAGCCCAGCGTTCCTCATGATGTACTCTGCATATAAGTTAAATAAGCAAGGTGACAATATACAACCTTGACGTACACCTTTTCCTATTTGGAACCAGTCTGTTATTCCATGTCCAGTTCTAACTGTTGCTTCCTGACCTGCATACAGGTTTCTCAAGAGGCAGGTCAGGTGGTCTGGGATTCCCATCTCTTTCAGAATGTTCCACAGTTTATTGTGATCCACACAGTCAAAGGCTTTGGCATAGTCAATGAAGCAGTCCTGAATATTCATTGGAAGGACTGATGCTGAAGCTGAAACTCCAATACTTTGGCCAACTGATGTGAAGAACCAACTCATTTGAAAAGACCCTGATGCTGGGAAAGATTGAAGGTGGCAGGAGATGGGGACGAAAGTGGATGAGATGGTTGGATGGCATCACCAACTCGATAGACGAGAATTTGAGCAAGCTCCGGGAGTTGGTGATGGACAGGGAGGCCTGTCATGGTGCAGTCCATGGGGTCGCAAAGAGTCGGACACGACTGAGTGACGCAACTGAACTGAAAAGTAAATAAAGAGAAAACTAAAGACCTGTATTCCTTATGAATTTAGAGACCAAACCATCAACAGAGCGAGTGGAATATAGGAACTAATAAGTCCTTCCTTGCGCTCCATGACCAAGAAGGATTCATCCCAGAAACGCAGGGTGCTTAGCACCTGAAAACCAGTCAATGTAACGCAGGCAGTTTTACAATAAAGGGCAAAACCATATGATTATCTCAACAGATGCAGAAAAATCATTTGGCAAAATGCCATGCCCTTTAATAATGAAAGCATTCAACAAAGTATAAGTGGAAAAGGTCTCAACTGATAAAGCCCATTTCTGAAAAACTTACGGCTAACATCATTCCTAACGGTGAAAGTCAGTAACTTACCTTTAAAATCAGGAGTAAGAAAAAGTGACGCTCTCTATAGGAAATGTCCTGAACAAGCAAATCCAGAGGGAAAGTAGGTTATCCACAGAGCCTGGGGCTCGGTGAGAGTGGGATGGGGGTGACTGATAAGGGTGTGGAGTCTCTTTCTGGGGTGACATAATGCTCTAAAGTTATTGATTACTGTACAATTCGGAGTATATCCAACTCCCCTCAATTGTACACTTAAAAATGAATTTTGTGGTATGTTAATTATATCTCAATAAAATTGTTTTCGGTTCAGTTCAGTCACTCAGTCGTGTCCGACTCTTTGCGACCCCAAAAGTAACCAAAACAAGCCAAACTCTGATGTTAGATATGAGGATGCTGGTTATCTTGGAGGGGTGGGTGATGGCTGGAGGAAGGCTTGGAGACAAGGGTGGGCAGTGGTACGTCCTTCTCTTAACCTGGGTGCTTGTTACATGGGAGTGTGTGCTTTGTGAGAATTCACTGAGCTGCTCACTTGTGATAAATGGACATTACATTCCAATATAGAGGCTTAAAAAGAAGTAAAAACAAGTGTTGCCCCACGACCTGTTCCATCTGATGGGCACTGGAGGACAAGTGGCCTCTCCTGGCAGAGGAAACAGCACGTGAAGGCAGTGGGCAGGGTCCCTGGAGTGCCCAGGAGTCCTATGTCTGGGCCACGAGTGTGCCAGGTGGGTGGGAGGTGTGCTTGTAGGGGGGACATGGGAAGGGGGAGATCCCTTAAGCTTTACTTCTGCCTGGCTTCCCTGGTGGCTCAGACAGTAAAAGAATCTGCCTGCAATGTGGGATCCTCGGGTTCGATCCCTGGGTTGAAGATGCCCTGGTGAAGGGAATTAGCTACCCACTCCAGTACTCTTCCCTGGTGGCTCAGAGGTTAAAGCGTCTGCCTGGAATGGGGGAGACCAGGGTTTGAACCCTGGGTCGGGAAGATCCCCTGGAGAAGGAAATGGCAACCCACTCCAGTACTCTTGCCTGGAGAGTCCCATGGAGGGAGGAACCTGGTGGGCTGCAGTCCATGGGGTCACAGAGTCGGACACGACTGAGCCACTTCACTTTCACTTTCCAGTATTCTTGCTGGGAAAATCCCATGGACAGAGGAGCCTGGTGGGCTGCGGTCCATGGGGTCGCAAAGAGTCAGACACAACGGAAGGATGAACACAGGCTTTGCTCAAGGTTGCTTTCTATGAGGTGTTTTCCCGGGTTCCTCAGGGCGACTAAAGGCCTTCCTTGGTGCCCTGGGGAAGGGAAGGCTGAGGTCAGGGCTCCCGACCTGCTGGCTCCTCGGGGATGGACAGTGCGCTGAGGAGGCTGCCTGCGTGCACAGCCCGTGGGAGGAGCGCAGTGAACTTCCGTGGGATGGGCGCATCCGCAGGCCCGCCTGCACGCTGGGGGCCGGGGCCGCAGCCCCGCCGTCTCTGCGGCTCCGCCCACCCTGGACTAGGGGTTCCGGGCTGTCGAAGTCCAGGGGCGGCTCTGCCCCTCGGCACTCTGGTCGGTGCCCACCCAGCGCCAGAGGAGCAAGATGGCACTCACTGGCTCTGTTCGTGGCGTGTTCCCCCTTCACTCCCCTGACCTCAGCCCGGCTGCGACCTGGCACCTGGCCCGACCCCCGGGTGGCTCTGACTCCTGCCACTCGCCTCCGTGCGCCGGGCGCCCACACCCCCGTGGCAGGTGAGCCCTGCCGCCCGCCGGGTGCGTCCCTGAGCGCGGCTTGCCTGGGAGTCCTCTCCTCCTCCACAAAGCAGAGGCTGCTCTGCGCCCTCCTCTCCACACAGGAGCCTGGAGGCCCCCAGCTCCGCGGGCCTCCCCGGGTCCCACCCGGTGTCCGTGCCCCTGAGGCCTGAGGAGGAGCACCTGCTGGTCCAGCGGGCACGCGGGCCGATGGTTCTCAGACCTGGAGCGGCGGCGGCTGAGGTCCGGGCGTTGCCCTGCTGGGTCCACATCGGCACGGGGGCTGCAGGAGCCCCTTCGGGCTGGGACCGCACCCGTCCTGCCTCCAGGGGCCGCGGGAGGGCGGAGGGCCGCCGTCCGGCTCTGACCGCAGGGCCCGGCCTGCAGCGCGGCCTCCACGCGTGAGAGTGTCCCTGCCTTCTGCAGTGGCCAAGCCGCTGGGGGCCCTGGGGGCCCACCCTCTTTCCGGGGACTGCAGCCGACCCTCAGCCTTAGCCGACCTGTGATCTGAAACCAAACCCCAGAACTCCGGGGCTCCCAGACGGTCTTTCCAGTTTTGATCTAAACTCCCTGAAACCGTGAAACCCAGTGGAGACAGAAGCCGGGAGGGTGGCGGGGCCCTGATGACGCGGAGCCCTTCAGGCCCGGTGACCTTGGACTTCTCCCTACCTGGGGGACAGAGCTCATTTTAATATCAATGATCTGGCTTCCTTCCTGGTTAACATTTAAATATAGAAGATCAACTGAATTTTTAAAAGGTGATTAAGCTTCTTTGATTTCTGCTTAAAGACTGAGTGGCAGGAGCAGAGGTTCCGGCTTCCTCCCCTAACACCCCGGAGGGAGGTGGCTTCCCTCTGGGGGGCGAGCGGTGCCCTCTCCCAGTCCTGGATGCTGAGAGCCGGGTCCTCACCTGCCATAGGTCAGGACTTGGTCCCCTGTGACCGTGCACCAAGGCATGTCTCCCCTAGACCCACAGCCTCTGCTCTGGTGGAGCCCACTGCCCCCTCCCCCTGGACATCTCCCCGTGGGTGACCACACCCTCCTCTGCGGCCTTGGCAGACCCTGAGCTGGGTTCCGAACGCCCGACCACCAGACCCACGGGTGGGGCTGCCAGCATCACTGTGCCCTCAGGCCCATCAGACCCCAGGCCCGCCCCCCAGGTCCTTCTCCTGGGTCTGCTTCAGCAGCCAGAGGGCGCCCTGGACTCAGCTGCCCTCCTGCTGTGGGCATCTGTGCTCCCCTCCCCTCCCCTGCACCCCCAGGCACCGCAGACACGTGGTTCCTGGTGGAGCCACTCACAGCAGCAAAGCCACACCGCTCTGTTCCTTCTTCCACATGCGTCAGGAAAATGGCATTTTGCTTTGAGAACACTGACAACCGGATGCCCTTGCTTCTCACTGTGCAGCCCCCAGATGGAGCCTCGCCGGGCTGCCCCTTCTTCCCCTTCTCCCCTTGCAGCACCACTTCCAGCGTCCAAGTTTCTGAAGGTGCTTTGTCAGCCTATGCCCAGTGTCCTGCCCTGCTATCGACTCTTCAATGTCCTCTCAACTGTCTACCTATTCACTCAAGATTATTTTATAATCATGCCATACTAAACAATAACTTGTTCAGATTTTAATTCAAATAAAGTAAACCTGGAAATAATTTTGGGAGGAATTCAGTTTTGTACATTTTCCTTTTCTCTTGTTCAGTCACTTTAGTCATGTCTGACTCCTTGCAACCCTGTGGACTGCAGCATGCCAGGCTTTCCTTTCCTTAAAAATGATGTGCTTTTTTTCGGTGCCTTGAAAGAACATATGTTTATTATTTCACAGCTCAGGTAGTGGGTGGGCAGGGCTGGCTCCTCCAGGAGGCTCTGGGAGGAATTGGGTCCCTCTGGTTTCCAGCACCCAGAGACCCTGAGTCCCTCGGCCTGTGGCCCCCCCTTCCACTTCAAAGCCCCCAGCCCGCATTATCTGAGCTCTCTGTCCCTCAACTCTTGTTCTGTCATCTCAGCTCCTTTTCATGACTAGCCTCCTGCCTCCCTTTCGTGAGGATTCTGTGATGATCTCTGCCTACCCAGGTGACCCTGTGATGACCTAGGCCCACCCAGGTGACCCTGTGATGATCCGAGATAACCTCTCATCTCCAGGTCCTTCACTTCATCACACTTGCCTAGCCCCTTTGTCACCGAAGGTCATGGACTCTCAGGCTCTGGAGGTCAGGGAGGTGTGTATTTGGGGTCATTATTCTACCACCCACAGCGTGCCTCTATTTTTTTTTTTTTCAGATGTCTCAGTAAGCTTCTATGATTTTCTGACAAACAAATCTCTCAGTTTTATAGAAACAACCCTATCAAAAATGCATATTTTCTGCCACTATAGTGAAAGGTATTGGGATCTTTCCCTCCTGCCTGATTATTGCTATGACATAGAAAAACTATTGATTTATTTAAATGGTTGTGTTTTCAACAACTTTACAGAACTCTTTTATGAACTCTCGTAGGTTTTCCTCTGACTTTCTTGATTCTTCTTGGCACACCATCATTGCATCGACAAATCATGATAACTTTGGCTCCTCCTCCGCAATAATCAGAGGCTCCACAGCTAGGAAACTTTATGGCCCTGCTGGCACTTCTACTACAACGTTGATGGGGCGCCTGCAGTTTGCTTTTGGGTTTTAACTGCTGTGATTTTAACTTTCTTTGCAAGAGTCACCTCCACAGATGATGCCTAAGTGGGCAACGAACTGGGGGTTGGGGGTCAGGACCAGGTCTGCGTGACGGCCCCCCTCTCAATTTTCATCCCACGGGGGTCCAACTTTGAGACTGACTCCCCTGAGGTCGGGGAGAGGTAAACTGCTCCCGGGTGGTTTCTCAGCCCTCACTTGATGGGACTACCCTTGCCCTGCAGGTGGGCCCCAGTCCAGGGGGAGGAGGAGGGCAGTCCCCCATCCCAGGTGCTTCTGTCGGCAGCCAGTGGAGCCAGGGGTGATGATCATAACCGAGTCTCCAGGCGACGGGCATCACATATTTACATCAATATCAGGGAAGACAAATTAAGCCAATAATAAAAGCCATCTGGAGATGGTGTGCACTCTTTATTTGTGAGAGAACGCCCTTCCTGGGGACGTTACACGGGGTGAGCCGCTTTCCCTGCAGCCCCTTCAGAGCTCTGACGCTGGACTGAGCCTTCCGCCCCTTGTCCTGTGTTCTGGGACTCCTCGCCCCTTACTGCTGGGCATGATGCAGAGGGGACCCAGGCAGGGAGGGGGCTGCTCCAAGGGGCCATCCGGCCGGGGGGGCCCTCCTCCGCCCAGTCTGCCCCCAGCCCCATCCCAGCCCCTGCCTCCCCAGCGGTACCACCTCTGCTGGAGGTCCGGCTGCTGGACCTGGTCCGGTGTCCCTGGTGTCCTAGGAGCCGGGTACCTGGGAGGCCCTGAGTGCAGCTCAGACACTCTGATGGGCCCAGCGGGAGGGGCAGGGGGCTATACCCATCACGGCAGCAAAGGGCTTCACAGTCCACAGACACGACTCTTCTCTGTCCCTTGTACCTCGGGGCTCCCCTCTCTGATATCCCACCTGGCAACCCCCTTGGCTGGACTGGCATGTGTGTGGGCTGAGTGCAGCCCAGCACTCTTCACAGGCGTGCCTCCTGAGCCAGTGCGGGAGGTCCCGGTTCTTGGGGAATCCGTCCCTCTTTCATCACAATATGTTCCAAGCGCTGCTGTGAGCCGGTTTCAGTGGAGTGGACCCTTGCTCTGGGGACCCATAGTTGTGGAACCGAGAAAGTTAGGGGGCAGCAGAGCTTCAGATCCCGTCTCAGCTCCTCGCAGCCCAGCCTGGAGCTGACCACTGCGCGGGAGCCCACCCAATCCATGAGCTCAGGGCGCACGGTGGCCTGGGGCAGGGGGTGACCCGCCTGGGTGCTGTCCCTGCTTTGAAGAAGAGAAGCAGGGGTTATGACGTTGGCCCGAGGTCACGGGAGCAGCTACAAGGTTGGCGGCCTGGCTTTGACCTCAGGGCCAGGCTCCCGGGGAGAAGGGGGCACCCCTGTCCGGCTCTGCTGCCAGCTCGGGGGCTGATGGCCCCGAAGTGGGAAACCGGGGTCCCAGGAGTGAGGAGGGCTGCCAGTCTTGCTCTGCACGTGGTCTGACCCGGGTCCTGGTTTTTGAGTCTTTTTTTTTTCCAAGTACAAAGTTTATTTCTATTCCAAGGATGATAATAATAACAGCAATAGTAAAATAAAAAGAGGTGAGGGGGCTCTGATTCTTGGTTTTCAGAGCCAACCACAAGTTTAGGCTTCAGTCCTGACTAAGGCAGAGCCCAGCATGGCTCTGGAGGGCACAGGGAGCCCCAGGCCTTCTCCATCAGAAGGCAGTGAAGACAAAGAAGCCATGCTCCCCTCAGAAACAGAAGGCAGTGACGCCAAACGCCAAAGAAGCAGATTAAAACAAAGCCCGAAGTCCACTCACCTGAAACTCATCTCCAAAAGCCTTGTTCCTAACACACATTGCAACTGGCCTGAACACTTTACAAAAGATCCTCCATGCACCCCAGAGCCCAAATTCTAGAGTGGGGATGGGCAGGACACACAAGAGGTTACCCTCAAGGTCCCAAATTCAGGCCACCACAGGAAGAGCATCATCTCACTGGTGGGACCAGCTTTCCAGAACCTTCCCTCTTTCCCACCAGGACCCCACAGCACCATGAAGCAACGGTGACAATATGTCAAAAGATGAAGCCCTGGTGGGGCGAGGGGCCCTAACGTACATTTCTGTGCTGTCAAAGGCAGCAGCTAAAGCTGAAACATTCTCAACAGCCTCCCTGCCAACCCTCCCTCAAACCCCCAAACTCCCACAGCACAATCTCAAAAGACACAAAATGGCCATAACCTAGAAAACGTTAAAATCTGAAAGGTCGCCCCGCCCACAGAGCCCAAGGGGCAGGGCTGCACTGTGACAAGTCGTGCAGAGAAGATGGAACCAGCGCGCAAGTTCTCTGTGGACACTTGTTACTCCTCCTCCTCCTCCTCTGCATCCCCAGCTCCCTGCTGCTTGGGGGTTTTTGCCTTTGCAGTTCTGCTGTGGTAGCTGGCAGCTGTGGGGGTGACCCGGGGGTTCCTGCCACCTTCACTCCTACCGCTTGCTGAGTATCTCCCTGAAGGCCCATGGGGGAAAGAGGGCACAAGGTTTTCTGGGTGGAGACTCTGAGCAGGGTAAGCCGCTGGAACGTGGCCAGGAGCCAGAGCCCCATTATGGCTGTTTCGACTGCGCCCCCAGACACCCTGGCTGTCTAAGTTGTTGAGCTTCAGAGCGAGAGGAGGGCTCGGCTGGCACCCAGGCCTGGGGCCTGATGTGGATGTTGACAGGTGGTTAGGAGGAGCTGTCGTATTGTTAGGGGGTTGGCTAGAGGGGAGAGGGCAGGCGGGCCCTTTAGCCGTTTCCTACTTGAGGTCATCTATGTAACCAGAAGACAGGTCTCCCTGGTGTCAGACATGCCTCTTGGGCAGCTCTGGTGAGGTCTCTCGAGGCTGGAGATCCTGGCTAGGGATTCCCTCCAACATGTGGTTGTTTGCTGTGGCTGGGCGTTGGTCACACTGGTCCTGTTGATGGAACAGCACCTCCTCTTCCAGCTGGACCCCACAGAATTCACACAGGATGACAACGCTGTCCTCCACAGGAGGAGAGCTGCTGAAGCCCATCAAAGACTCAAACTGGACACTGGCAGACTGCCGCATCAGCTTCTGGAAGATAACATCAGGGTCCCCCACCCCTCGGGGGGAAGTGCTACCCACATTGAGCGGAGGTAAGGCACATGATGGGTTACAGCTTGTCTGATGGTCAATCAGCAGTTCCTCTGGGTAGAGCTCCTCACAAAATTCACAAGGCAACATGGTCTCGTCAACTGCACCCCTGATGTCATTAAGAGCGCTGGGACCTTCACGCGACTGGTCTGCCTCATATATGACCCTCCAGAAGTCCTGCTCTGCCAAGGTGGGGGCCTGGCCTTCATTCTGCAGACTTAGGGCCAACATGAAGTCCAAATTTGCACTGTCTTCACCACGCTCTTTGGGGGTCTGCCAGCTTCTGTTCCTTTCCTGCCCTTCTTGTTCTTCCAGCAGATTATTCTGAATTGGAAACTGGGCTGTCATGCTCCTTTGGTTGGTGGTTCTACTTTGGAAAAGGTCTGATTCAAAGGCTCTCAGGGGCCTTCGAGGGACCCTCATGGGTGGGTCCAGAGCCTCAATCTGTCTGAGTTGGGACGCAACCCAGATCCTATCTGGACCCCAAGACTCATCATACGCGTTAGGTGGCATGGCAGCCTCGGCTCTCTTTTCCTCCACCTCTCTCCCACACACTTCAGGGTGAGTCTTCAGATCTTTCACCAGGACATTGCGCCCACAGGTGCCACATAACTCAGTCCGGGCACCACAGTAATCTTCATGGCCCTTCAGTTTGAGAACAGAAAGTTCCAGGTCACAGTGCTGGCAAAGGGCAAGCCGTAGAGGACACTCAGTCTCCTCGTGCTTCTTTAGCTGCCTTTTCTCCAACTTCTTGTTACACTTGCAGGTCACCTGACAGTGTTCTGTAGCCATGTGCGTCTCCATGTCAGATTTGGGAAATGGTTCCTTGCAGACAGGACACATACCAATGTTCCTTTGACAGTGGATCTCATGGATGGTAAAGTTAAACACAGGAATTTCTTTTTTGCAATTGTCACACAGTCGAGTGTCCTGGTCATTTAGAAATTCAGCCATCTTGAACTGTTCCTGGGACGAGACAACAGACGCCAAACCAACCCACCAAGCTGCCGCACTGAGCCTCTACGGTGAGTCCCCGCCTGGTTTTTGAGTCTTATCTGGCTTTGCCCCCAGAGCTGCGGAAGGGATCTGAGGCAGAAACGAATGAGGAGGGCGCTGGGGGCCGCCTGCCTGGGAGGAGGCGCCGCTGTGTCCGGGCCCCGAGGCCACGCAGGTCCTTCCAGCAGGTGCCCGTCACCCCGACCGGGGCCCTGACTGTCACCCGCAAACCTGACCTTCCCGACGTCCCCTCCCCGTGCGCTTGCCAGGGCCCCGTCCACGTCCGAGGGAGGCGCTGCCAGCCTGACCGGAATGGGCCCCAGGCGTGACTTTCTGCAGGAGTCGCCACACCAGCCCGGGGCTGCGGCCAGAGGGGCACCCTTCTCTGTGGAGAGTGAAGCATGTTTGTTTTCATGTGGATGATGATGAAAATATTTGTGCACACTCGTACAAACACACACACACACAACACCCATGCACACACCACAACATACACACGCTACAGTGCAAACACACACACACACATAACACCCATGCACACCCGCTCCGATCTACTCAGGGACAGCGAGGTGCCTGAGCCCTGCTCTCCTCTCGTGACCGAGAGCCCGTGTGCCTGGAACACGCACACGCTCCACGTGCCCATGAACGTGCTCGCTGAGTGGAAGCCGGGTGCTGGCTGAGGCCTCATGGAGGAGGGTGGTGGGCAGGAAGCCGGGGAACTGGGCCCCACGTGGCCGTGAAATGTCAGGAGCTTCGTCTGCTCCAGTCGATTACCTTTCTAATTTGAATTTTGTCACCGTTGTCTCTGGTGTATGTTTAATTGATAAATGTGCTTTGTTTTTAAGGTTGCATCGCTGGCTCTTTGTCCGTGTGAAGACAGGATTGTAGCTTCACAGGAAGACTGTGATGTCATGCTGCATCCGCGTCCTCTGCCTTCTGCCTGCCCTCCCCATCTGCGCCTGGAAGCGCCGTCCCAGCAAAGGGATCCGTCTGCCGAGCTCAGGGGCCGCCCCTGCCTTGTCACTAGTCTCCCTGTGATGCAGTCACCTCACAAGCGGCTGGGGCCAGAAATACTTAGTGTCTGGTCCTTGGGAAAAGGACCCACCTTCAACAGCTGGTTTTCTGAAGCTGCTGACAGCAGAATCCACCAACGAAGTTCAAACCCAGAAAATTCGAGGCTTTCCTGAGCTTGGATTCTGACTCGGGATTAGAGGACGGTGGGCAGTGGGCAGTGGGGTCTCTCTTGGCTCCAGTGGTCCCCGCAGTGCTCTGGTTCCTCCTGCGGGGTCCCCCTTGTCTGCTGGAAGGCAGTGACTGCACTGGCTGCAGGCGGCTGCCTGCACCCCCAACTGTGACTCCGCCCCCGACTGTGACTCCGCCCCCGACTGTGACTCCACCCCGAGACCCTGTCGCTGACCCGCCTTTGTCCATCTGCCCCTGGGACCACGCTGCTCTATGAGAAGCCGGCTTTGCTCTCATGGGACTTGTTTAAATTGCAGCCATCACTGTGTTCCCTAACTCATTTATACAGTTGACCACTCCCTAAGTCACAAGGAAAAGTGTTCAAAGCCTTTTCTCCCACAAGTGGCAGTTTAATTAGACAATGTCAGGACATCTGGGGATGAGGATAAATAATTTATTTGCTTTTTCTTACATAGAAAAAGGGTGCATCCCAAGGAAGCAAAAAGTATTTGAGAAAATGAACATGTTTTTCTTTGGACAGGAGATGCTCCTATTTACATCATGCCTCGACACAAAGCAGAGACGAGGGGCCCGGCCTGGCTGGCAAGTGACCCCTGGCCGCCCACGCCGGCACTGGAAAGGCCCAGGATGCAGCCTCGGCACTCGAGGCCCTTGGGGGCGCTGGCATGGACGCAGTAAACCTGAGATGGGAGCGGTGACTGCAGCGGGGGAGACAGCACGGGGGCGGGGGGAAGGGACGGGGCCTGTGAGGGACGGCTGTGGCTCAGGAGGGGTACCCAGCCCTTCCTGCCCTGGGTGCCGGCCCGTCCACCCTGGACACAGACCTGCCAGCTCCCCAGTAGAAAGACCCTTGTCCGCCGCAGGGAGAGACGCATTTCTGGAAACAGATGTCGTGGGGATCATGTGATAAGAGAGGCTCCCGATGGCTGGTGGGCAGGCTCGGGGTGCAGCGGGGGGAGGCGGCCTGGGACAGAGGAGCTGGTGGGGCCGCCCCCGTGGCCTCTGCTCTGGGGACACTGAACACAGGGCCCTGGACGCTGAGGCCATGCAGATGCATCTCTGCAAGGAGGGCCCATGCACTGGGGACAGAGCGGCACCTGGAGGTCTCCAGTGTCCAGGGCGGGTGGCCCCTGCCCCGTGGGAGGAGGGAAAGGCCCGTCCCGCCGGCCGGAGGAATCTGTAGCTCATGGCTCAGGGATAAGCCGGTGCCCAGCGCTGCCCTGTGTGAGGAGGGGTTTGGGAGCTCACTCACGGAGGTGCGTGGGGATGGGACTTGGGGCTGGGCCCTCCTGGTCTCCCCCCAACATCAGAGGGGCAGGCACGGTTGAACCTGAACTTCTGGCCTGAACCACTTTCTGAACTGCCATCTCCCCACGTGTCCTGCCCCAGGCCTCCCGCTTACATTCCAGTCCCGTCCGCCTGGCTGGCCTGCACCTCAAAGGCAGACCTGGATCTCAAACATAATGTGTCCCCGAAGGGCATCTTGATGCTCTTCCCCATCCCGCCCCCTGCCCCAATCCTAATCCCCCCTCAGTCTTTCTCAGCCGGAGAACAGCAAATTGTTCACTGAATGGCCAAGTATGGAGCTTGGAGTATTTTCTGATTCTTCCTTCTCTTTCCCTCCTCCCAGATCATCCGCCTGCAAACACTTGGTTCTCTCCACACACCCGGGTCTGCTCATGTCCTGTTTGCAGGGCCGCCTTCCTGCAGCCCCTCCCTGGGCTCTGGAAAGGCCTTTTCCCTCCGCTCCTGCCCAGGGTGACTTAGCCACATTCACGTCGTCATGAGCGCTCACCACTGGGTGAGGGGACCGCAAGGCACAGGAAGGCCTCTCCCGCGACACAGAGAAAGACAAAGGCTTCAGGGATTTCAGAGGATGGTTGAAAGAAAGAAAACAGGAGCAGAGGGGATGGAAATAATGGGGCAGAGCTGTCGGAGCTGAAGGGAGGCCCATGGAGCCCCACGGGGAGCAGATGAACGTCATGGCCAGAGTCTGAACCTGAACTCGAGAGACAGACGGGAGAGCCAGGGAGCCAGGGAGCCGGGGGCGGGGCCGCGCACCCTCAGAGGGACTGGAGTTGGGCTGATCAGGCCTCTGCCTGGGGCTGAAGACGAGGCAGTGCCTTCGCAGGTCTCAGCAGCATTACGCAGCATTAAGCATCGGCCGCGCTTGCCAAAGCGAAGGCGTTTTCCCTCACATAGAGCACTCTAGAAACGCCCTTTCCCCGGGCCCCGTCCTGAGGTTGTCAGGGACCTCTTCCAGGTGAGGAGGAAGCCAGAGGGTGAAGGAAAGGGACAGGGAGAGAGACAAGCCCCCCAGGAGCCAGGAGGGTGGGTGGCCTGCTGCGGCCTGGAAGCGGCCAGGCTGTCCCCACCCCCAGCTCCCCCGCCCAAGCAAGCAGCCTGGAGGAGGCGGGGGTGCAGGCGCAGATGGTGGGGAGAGCTGGTGCCCGGGGTGACGGAGGGGCAGGGAGGCAGCTGGAAGCTCCGGGAAGACCAAGGGTGGTTTAGAGACCCTGGCTCGGAGACCGTGGACAGTGCGGCGGGGTTGAGCTCCTGGGGCGGTGGGGCAGAAGAGAAGACGATCCTGGGACCTGCTCCCTTCTGCCCTTGGTCTTTCAGGAGAGACCAGTACCCCAGTGCTCAGCCAGGCCACACACGGTCCATCTGTAATCATCTCCTCGCTTCAGCGTCAGACGGCAGACGAGGGGCACAGCACGGGGGCCCTCACAGCAGGGCCATCAGCCCGGGCTGGGGGACCACCGAGTCAAGCGTCACTCCCGTCACAACCGTGCCTCCGTCACGGGGACCACTGAGGCCCATGCCGGCTGTCTCACTCCGCCTGTGGCTCCTGGGGCCACAGCTCAGTGATGTCCCGTCTCCAGGAGGTCCAGTCTCCTCTGGGCTCTGCGCGACAGTCTCTCACCCTCATGGCCCGGGAAGCTCATGTAACCGGCACCTCAAGCCTGTGTCCTTCGTCCAGGACACCCATCGACCTGGGATGGGACGATCGCAGCCTCTGGACCCCAGTTCTCTCGTCGTGTAGGGTCCGGAGCCCCCGGCAGGGGTCAGTCCGGTTGCTGGGCCTTCTCGGGCCTTCCCCGTCTGGCTTTCCCCCGAGCAGCGCTGGCCCTGGCTCCACACTGGTGCCCAGGCTGCAGGTGAGATGCTCAGGGTCCCACTCCCTCCACCCTGGCCAGGGGTACCATCGGCCCCGAGGCACCGAGCCCGAGGCTGAGCGCTTACCCGGCCCAGAGAGGCAGGGTTGGGCCTGGGGCTCTGCGCTGTGCTTGGCCAGCAAGGCCCTGGCTCTCGGCCTGCTCAGAGGTCCCCAGCTTTTCTGGAGGCCAGCAGGCTCCCAAAGGCTCCGTCAAGCCACGTGCATGCCGGGGGTCTGACCAGGGAGCGGGCACGTCTGGTGGGGCAGCCCTGCGCTGTGAGCTCACCCAAGGCTTCGCTCAGTCCCACACCTGTGCTCTTAGGACCGAGCCGGCAAAATTGGAGGAGTGGGGTATGGAAGGTGTGCCCCGCTGGTGGGGAGGGGTCTGGCCAGGTCTGTGACCCCAGGCTGTTCGGAGCTGCTTGGAGTCGAGCCCCCTCTCCCTGGGTGTCCCGCAGGCTCCCCCTGGCAGTGCCAGACAACTATTTTTCTTCTGGGAATCAGTAAATTCTCACTAATGTCCCTAAACATTACCAGAGTCTGTTTTCTTAAAGTACAAACATATACAGTATGTTCATCATTTAAAATATCATTTCCTTAATGGTTGGAAGTGTTCTCTAGCTGTTTCTTTCGAACTGTGAACAATTAGAGAACAGCACATTTCATTTCAGAAATAAGTACTGTTAGTGATCATCATAAACATCAGATGGTGGGATAATTGAATTAGGGTAATATGCCGGTTTCTCTGCTGATCGCTGACGATCCACAGTGGCTGTAATAACCGCGATTTGTCACGTCAGACCCACCGGTGCAGCCTCGGTAATCGAGGCGGTGCGCTAATGACCCTACACTTCGCAGGCCCGGAACACGCCGGAAACGCGCATCTTCTGCTTTTGTGGTTTGCATGAAAACACAGCTTCACGTTGCACTTGTCTGAGCAGGATCCAGCAGTGAGACTAAGATGGGGTCACCGAGAGATTTTCGGGGTGTGGGTGTCACGCAGTGTCCATCTGGGCACATGTGTGTGTGTGTGTGTGTGTGTGTGAGGTGCAGGCCCATGTGAATGAGTGTGGTGGGCGTGTGTCCATGTGGTCTGTGTGTGTGTTTGTGTGTTTATGTGAGTGTGTAGTGTGGTGTGGTGTGTGTGTGTGAGTGTGTGGTGTGTGGTATTGTGTGCTCCTGTGAGTGTGTGTGTGTGTGTGATGTGCAGGCCCATGTGAATGAGTGTGGTGGGCGTGTGTCCATGTGGTCTGTGTGTGTGTGTTTATGTGAGTGTGTGGTGTGTGTGTGTGAGTGTGTGCTGTGTGGTATTGTGTGCTCCTGTGAGTGTGTGTGTGTGTGTGATGTGCAGGCCCATGTGAATGAGTGTGGTGGGGGTGTGTCCATGTGGTCTGTATGTGTGTGTGTTTATGTGAGTGTGTGGTGTGTGTGTGTGAGTGTGTGGTGTTGTGTGCTCCTGTGAGTGTGTGTGTGTGTGTGATGTGCAGGCCCATGTGAATGAGTGTGGTGGGGGTGTGTCCATGTGGTATGTGTGTGTGTGTGTGTGTGTGGTGTGTGCGTTGTGTGCTCCTGAGTGTGTGTGTGTGTGTGTGCGATGTACAGACATGAGTGTGTCGTGTGGTGTGGTGTGTGTGTGTGGGCGTGGCATTGTGTGCCTCTTTGTGTGTCCCACCTGACATGTGGCAGTGTTCCCTGTAGAGTGGATTTTCTCGCCAGCCAGAGCTGTCCATCCCAGGGTGGTCACTGGGGCCTCTGGAAGGGGGACTGGGTGCCCAGGTGCCTGGGTGCTGGCTGTCCAGAGCGGTAGAAAGACAGGGTGGCTGGGGAGCTGTGACTGCCAGCGGGGGCCTGCCAGGAGGGCAAGCACATGCCGTGTGGGGCCCTGCTCCCCATCTAGAAACCTCGGACACCCTGGCGGCTCAGAGCCGGGTGCCCCCAACTCCCGCCATCAGCCTCCGGGCCTTCAGTCGGGGTGAGACACAGCCATTGCCTCCACAGCCTCTGTCCTGTGACTGAGCAGGGGGTTGTGAAGCCACAGGCCGCTAGTCGCTAATTAAATGTCACTTGAGGACAGAAGAGAGACTTCTGAGCTCTGGAGACCACGGAGAGCTCCGGAGACCATGGAGAGCTGCGGAGACCACGGAGAGCTCCAGAGTGGGAGTGTGGTCAGGGTCTCCTTCACCCCAGGCCCACCTGCCCGCCTGTCCTGGGTCCACCGTGGGCCCCAGGCCCCCTGGTTCCTCAGGGAGTGCTCCGGGGGCGCAGGCAGGAGGCAGGAGGGCAAGGGAGGGGCAGAGAGCCCTTTCCTGGTGGAGGTAACCGCCCCGCCCCGTCTCACCGTGGAGGGGCAGCGCTGGTGCCCGAACACACCCCTCGTCTCTCTCCTGGGTGTCAGTGTGGCTGTGGTGCCTGCTGCCATGCTGGGGGCCGGGCACGGTCTGGGCACTGGAGGGGCTTGCAAGGGCAGGGGAGGCACTGAGCCGTGGGGCTGCCCCCGGCCCTCGGGTGAAACGCTGTCTCCAGGGGTTTGTCCCACATGCCCCTAATGGGGACTCACGAGGTGCAACTGCCCTCTTTCCACGGGGGGGCAGACTCTGGAGGGTCGCTGATTCATGGAGGCCGCACCTTGTCATCCGCTGGCCCCCGCCTGGAGTGTCCTCCTGCACAAGGCAGGGCCTCTGTGAGCTCGTGGGACTCAGAGTGGACTGGGGATCCCTGGCCTGTGCAGAGGCCGCTGGGCAAGGGGAGAGGCCCTGGCCTCAGCCGGGAGACCAGGCTCCTGGTCCCCGAGTCTGTGCTCTGAGGCCGGGGTGTCAGCTGGCACAGGGCTGAGGGCAGGCCACCCCGCTCTCTGGAGCCCAGGGCCAGAGTCCGGCCTCCCGACAGCCTCCCCGGAGCTGCGGCTGGTGCTCGGGTGTCGGGGCGGCCGGCCCTCCCTCAGGGTCTCTTCCAGGAGCTCAGGCGGGCGTTGGCTGTAGTGGCAGCGAACTGCGAGCCAGCCAGAGAAAGAGGAAAGGACGTGAGGAAGCGAGCACACACGCCTCCCAGTGGCCCCCGGGGCAGAGGGGCCGTCCCACAGGAGGCCGCAACGAGACGCAGAGGCAAGCAGAATGGCACAGAAATATGTGGGTGCAGCACTGTGTGTGTGTGGCGAGCGTGTGTGTACCGTGGGGCGTGTGTCTAAGTCTGTGGTCTCTGTGTGTGACTTGTGTGTGTGCACTGTGTGTGTGTGTGAGTCTGTGGCTGGTCTGTGTGTGTGTGTGAGTCTGTGGTCTGTGTGTGATTTGTGTGTGTGTACTGTGGTGTGTGTGTGTGTGAGTCTGTGGTCTCTGTGTGTGTGTATGATTTGTGTGTGTGTGTGATTTGTGTGTGTGTGCTGTGCTGTGTGTGTGTGTGTGTACTGTGGTGTGTGTGTGTGAGTCTGTGGTCTGTGTGTGTGTGAGTCTGTGGTGTGTGTGTGATTTGTGTGTGTGTACTGTGGTGTGTGTGTGTGCGTGGGTCTGTGGTCTCTGTGTGTGTGTGTGTCTGTGTGTGTGTGATTTGTGTGTGTGTGTGTACTGTGGTGTGTGTGTGTGAGTCTGTGGTCTCTGTGTGTGTGTGTGTCTGTGTGTGTGTGTGTGTGTGTACTGTGGTGTGTGTGTGTGAGTCTGTGGTCTGTGTGTGTGTACTGTGGTGTGTGTGTGTGTGAGTCTGTGGTCTGTGTGTGTGTACTGTGGTGTGTGTGTGTGTGTGTGTGAGTCTGTGGTCTCTGTGTGTCTGTGCGTGTGTGATTTGTGTGTATGTGTGAGTCTGTGGTCTGTGTGTGTGTGGTGTGTGTGTGTGTGGAGCGTGTGCACACTTTCGCACTCTGAGCTGGGGGCTGCTGCGTTGCAGACTGTGCCTTGAGCAGGACCGACCTGTCTCCCGGGTGGAGGGGTATGTGGCTATGAGAGGATTCCTGCGGGAGGGCGAGGCGGGCCCTCAGCAGAGTGGGCTCTCTGAGCTCAGGTCCCGACCCGGGCAGCCCGTAGCCCCTTGACCGTGTGGGAAGGAGGCTCTGGAGCCCAGGTCCCCGGGGGCGGGACAAGCCCTGAGGAACTTTCCAGAGTGCCACACTCGGGAGAAACATAAATGCAGTTTCTAGAGTGGGCGGCGTGGCCGTGGAGGCAGGGCGCACTTTTCCGTCTGGACCGTGTCAGGTGCATCTTTTCAGAAACAGTTCCCAACCTGAGAGTCCCGTGCCTGCGGCCCTCAGTGTGAGTGGCCCCGTGTGAGCACTGATGGCTGGTCTTCGGGGCATGTGTGTGGTCTCTACAGTCCAGGCCAGGCCCAGGTCCAGGTCTCGTTCCCACCAATGTTTGGCCCCCAAAACAGTCCAACTGTAGGAGGGAGACTGCTGTGTTAATGGGAAGCGTTGCGCTTTGATACATGGCTCGTCACAGGGTGGGTGCCCGCCATGCGTGCCGCTCTGCTTGGAGGTTGGGGGGCAGCCCTGACTCTGAGACACTTTCCCGCGGCCCCTGGGAGGCATTGGCTGCCCTGATGTCAGAGCAGCTGTGCGGGATGACGAGCCCGACAGGTACCCGTGGAAACCAAACGAAGATGCCTTTGTTTTCTCGTCTCCTTGCTTTTCAGGCGGTGATGTGGAGGCCCTGGTTCCGCATGCCCACAGCTACATACAGCCCCTCGTGCTCTTCCTGCCTGCTCGGGAGGCCAGAGATACGCAGACGGCTCCAGAGAGCAGACGGAGGCTGGGATGCTGCCAGCGGGGCTCCAGGTCCACAGCTGGGGGCCCCTTGGGCCCAGGGCTGGTTTGCAGGCCCCCAGCTCTGGTCTTCCTGGAGCTTCCCTCTGCTTCCATCTGTGGCTTTCTGCTGACTCCCCTGCACCCCAAGACCCCTAGGTGTTGTCTGCCCCCACCCTGTGCCTGTCCCGTGCACAGGCCCCCACCCTCTCCGTGACCCCCTCGGCCACTCCTCCAGGGAAGAAGCCCGGGGCTGTTCCACCTCCCCACCAGTGTATCCCCGTGTAGACCTGGGTCCCATTCAGATTCAGCTGCTCCCCTGGGCTCTGCCATTGCCCTGTCTCTGGGGAAGGAGGTGCGCTGTCTGGCTGACCCCAGAGGTGACCTGTGTCTGCTGGTCTTCCTGGCTTTGTCCTGGCATTGAAGCCAAACACAAGAGTTTGTTCCAGAGCTGCTGGCCACGAAGGGCACCTTGCAGGAGCTCACAGCACATGAAGGTCCTCTCAGCCAAACGTCTGGGGAAGGGGGCCTCTGGCCTTGGGCTTCTCTACTCTCTTCTGGGGTGACGGGACCATCAGTGGGAGAATCTTGAATTCCACGGCACAAGCTGGTCAAGTCCCAGCCCCTGCAAGTCTGTTGTTTCCCGAGAAACTGGGGACAGAAACAAGCCACTTTCTAAGACGTGGAGGTCCTCGTAGTGAACTCACGTTGGTCCCTGTTCGCGCACAGACCTGGATGTGTTTGCACAAGCGCGTTTTATACCTGTGCGTGCACACGCCTGTGCACGTGTGGACTTGTCTGTGTCCATACAGGTGCGTGAGTGCCCGGTGTGCGCATTCGTGGTGGTGTCCATACAGGTGCGTGAGTGCCCGGTGTGCGCATTCGTGGTGGTGCCCATACAGGTGCGTGAGTGCCCGGTGTGCGCATTCGTGGTGGTGTCCATACACGTTCATTCTCGTGCATGCACAGACCTGCACAAGTTCTTGTCTGCGTGTGTCCTCTATTTCCACTACCTGCTGTGTAGCTCATCAGCCCAACGCAGATTTCACACAGTTAAAACGGCCATCATTTTATTTTCTGGAAATTCTGTGGTCAGTGACTTGGGCAGGGCTCAGCTGGGCAGTTCTTCAGCTGATCTTGCTCGAGGTCACTTTGCAGCTGTAATCACCCAGCTGCTCCACCGCAGCCAGCTGGTCCAAGAAGGCCCTGCTCCCACCTCTGGGAGTTAGTGCTGTCCTTTCACCCCAGAACTGTGGTCCTAGGAAGGAGGGTGGATGCCTCAGAGACTCTTGGAAACTTACTCTGGGCAGAAGTCCCCGAGCTCTGCTTCCCTAGCATTCTGCTGGTCAAACACACCACCAGGCTGGCCCGGACTCAAGAGGGGACACTGGTAGGAGGTCGCGGATGGAAGATGCCCTGTGATGGGTGCTCCCCACTGGCACCGTGGCCAGCAGGAGGGGGACAGGGTGGCCCTTGGCACTGGCCTGCCCGCCTTCACCTCCAGGGAGGTGGCAGCTTCCAGGGGATGAATCTGGGAAGGAGGGGAGAAAGGAGGCTCCTTCAGGGAGAGAGGGAGACAGGTTAGAGCGCTGAGGGGTCCCTGTGGACCAGGCTGACCGTGTGTTAGCATTCATAGTCAGATGGCGGAGAGAAGGTGGGCATCACTGCCCGGGGTTGAGGAGGATATGGTCCCTCCATATCCTCCCATGTGCTGGGACCCTCCTGGGGGCATGACTGCAGTCCAGAGTGCATGACCCCCAGGTCAGGATTCACCCCAAGGATGGAGAGCAGGGTCTTCTGCACGTGGAGGTGCCTGTGACGGCAGGAAGATGAGAAGGGTCTGCATGTGCGTTCACGGGGCTGCTGGAGTGATGCAGAGTCCAGCCGTGCAGTGGGTCATGCCATGATTGGCAAGACAGTCTGCAGGTGCCAAGTTCACTCCTGTTCCGAAGGTGTGCCTGTCCCCTATTTGGAGCAGGAATGACAAAGTACAGATGCAAAAATGACTGCTGAGAAGGGATGGGTGTTTACTGTCCTCGATGTCCCTGGAGGTGGGGACAGAGTGTCCCTAGCACTTTACATCCACCCATTTCATGTTAGGACAGCCCCTGGTGAGTTCTGTGGGACATGGCTTTGCAGGTGGAGGGTGGGTGCCCAGGTTCACAGAGCTCCCTGGGCCAGGGGAGGGCTGCTGGGTGGTCTTGTATGAGCCAGGCCCAGCGGGGACCCAGGACAGTAGAGGTTCTGCCTCTGAGGCTGGTGGCTCATCTCAGGGGTGAACGCACATCTCAGGGGTGTGGGCTGCAGCTACCCTGCGGTCTGAGAGAGGCGGCTCTGCCCCAGCCTCGGTTCTGGAGACAGTTCATCTTGGGCCCGTTCCTCCTTCTGTTCCACTCTCCTATTTCCTAACTGGATTGATTTAGGCCCGAGGACATGGTTGGCTCTGCACCCAAGTCCATGTGCTGGGGCCACGGAACCTGCCCCTTTAATCATAAAACCAGGGAGCTCTCAGCCCGCTCACCGCTCCACCGAGCCCGAAATGATGACAGTGAAAGATGCTTATGACTCCTCCTGGAAATAATTCATAAAACTCTTAGAAACTTCCTTGTGGGGCTCTCCAACTTTTCCATTTTGTGTGACAGGGGACAAAAAATGGCCTCTGCTTGGTGGCAACTGCCCCTTCATCACACAGATTGTCCGCGCAGGGGGAGACGCAGACCCACTCAGGGAGGGAAAGCCCATCTCCCGAGCGGAGTCCTCATCAGCCCCATGCGCACGCTCAGTCGTGTCCGACTCTCTGCACCCCTATGAACTGCAGTCCGCCAGGCCCCTCTGTCCATGGGATTCTCCTGGCTGGCAAAAATACTGGAGTGGGTTGCCATGCCCTCCTCCAGGGGAGCTTCCCGACTCAGGGATCGAACTCAGGTCTCATGTCTCCTGTATTGGAAGGCAGGTTCTTTACCACTAGTGGCACCTGGGAAGCCCCATTAACCCCATGGTCAAGGACAGTTCCATTAGGAGAAAATCTCAGATCAGAGGCTGTGAATGTCTACATTCAGGGAGGAACTCACTAAGGTCAATGGTGGGAAAATTAAGAAGAACGCCTGCTGATGAGGACGGGTGCCGGGGGCCCTGGTGGGGGCGAGGCAGTGCAGGGAGTGCGTGTCTTTAGGGGCACACCTGGGGGTGGGGCCTGGCAGGCCAGCTACAGGGGTGGCAGCGGGCATGTGAGGGCCACACGGTGGACACCAGCCCCGTCCGGTGCCGCACGGCGGCCTCCTCCTCCTTACGGTTTATGATGTGACCCTGCACGCGGGTGGCGAGGTGACGGCCCAGCGTGTCCTCGGGATGATGGTGCCTCTCCCTTCGGGGTGTGGCTTTCTGTGTGGTACCACCAGCTCTAGCTCGAACAGAGAGATCTGCAGGGTGACATCGCCTCTCTGACGTCCTTCCAGCGTGAAGTAACTCTGAGCCTGTTGTCGCAGGGAGATGACACATCCACGTCCGGAGTCTCTGAATGAGTCAGGTTTTGCAGCAAAGGGGAATGGACGATGCAGATGGACTGAAGGATGAAGCGTTCCAGTTGTGGTGCTGGAGAAGACTCTCGAGAGTCCTCTGGACTGCTAGGAGATCCAACCAGTCCATCCTGAAGGAGATCAGCCCTGAATATTCACTAGAAGGACTGACGCTGAAGCCGAAGGCCCAGTCCTTTGTCCACCTGATGAGACGAGCTGACTCACTGGAAAAGAGTCTGATGCTGGGAGGGATTGGGGGCGGAAGGAGACGGGGACGACAGAGGATGAGACGGCTGGGTGGCATCACCGACTCGATGGACATGAGTTTGAGTGAACTCTGGGAACTGGTGATGGACAGGGAGGCCTGGCGTGCTGCAGTCCGTGGGGTTGTGGAGAGTCGGACACGACTGAGCCACTGAGCAACAAGAAATGGGGTGAGGCTGCTCAGCAGGCCGCACGCTGGCCTGGCTCATCCCAGTGCCCAGGGTGACGACAAGGCCCTTACAGGTGGGAGGCGGAGTCGGGAGGCAGAGCTCAGGGACGCCGGTTAGGACTCACTGCCCTGGGCGTGAGGAGGGCCAGTCGCCGAGGGGTCAGGCACTCTAGAGCTGGGAGAGGGCAAGGACAGAAGATGCGGCTCAGTCACGAGCCTGCAGACGGCCCTGCCATCTTCCACACGAGCGGGCCTCGAGGTCGTTATGCTGCGGGCAGTCAGCCAGACAGAAAGACAAACGCTGTGCGATCTCACGCGTGTGTGGGATCTGAGAGAGTCACACTTGTCGAGGCAGAGAGTAGACAGGTGGGTGCCAGGGCTGTGGGGGGCGCGGAAGCAGGGGCGAAGGGGGCAAACTCCCAGCTCTGGGAAGAGGAAGTTCTGGGGACCTAATGCGCAGTGCGGCGATTGCAGTCGGCGAGACTGTCACAGCAGGATTCTTAGACCTTCTCGTCACAGCCTGACGACGGCGGGTGCTGGGTGTGTCTCCTGGCCTCAGTGTGGTAACTACTTCATATGTGCGTGCAAAGTCACTTTACTCGTGTCCGACTATGTGACCCAAGGACTGTGGCCCACCAGGCTCCTCTGTCTGTGGGAGTCTCCAGGTGAGAATACTGCAGTGTGTTCCCATGGCCTCCCCCAGGGAATCTTCCTGACCCAGGGACTGCACCCACATCTCCTGTGTCTCCTGCATGGCAGGCGATTCTTTCCCGCTGAGCCTCTGGGGAAGCCCAGTCATTTCATAATCTACACGCGTATCATTACACCGTACACCCTACACAGCGTCATGTGTTAACTGTGTCTCATAAAGCTGAAAAACACTACTCATAATGTTGTGTTAAAGATATAAAGCTCCCAAGGAAATAGATAAATGTCAAAATCAAAATTACTGACACTGACTTGAGAAGTAGACAATCTATATTAACATGGAAAAAAATGGAAAACATTGTCACATAATTACCTCAATAAAAGCATCAGATTTTCCTCTCTCCCCACGAAAAATAACTTATAAGGAGATTATCCTGGATTATCCAGGACGGTCCAATGTAATCACCAAGTTCTTATAAGGAAAAACATAATGCGGTCAGAGAGAAAGGCTGAAGTGGACAGAGACAGAGACATTGAGCGACAGAGACGCACAGAGAGACAGAGAGACAGACACGGAGACGGATGCAGCCGCAGAGGCTGAGGCGCTGGGGGGCGGAGCCGCGGGGAGGGGTGGAGCCGAAGGGGGCGGGGCCTCAGGGGCGGAGCCGCCGGGAGGTGGAGAGGGGCGGGGCCGCGGGGCGGGGCCGCGGGGCGGGGCCGCGGGGCGGGGCCGCGGGGCGGGGCCGCGGGGCGGGGCCGCGGGGCGGGGCCGCGGGGCGGGGCCGCGGGGCGGGGCCGCGGGGCGGGGCCGCGGGGCGGGGCCGCGGGGCGGGGCCGCGGGGCGGGGCCGCGGGGCGGGGCCGCGGGGCGGGGCCGCGGGGCGGGGCCGCGGGGCGGGGCAGAGCCGAAGAGGGGGCGGGGCCGCGGGTCTGGCCGCTGGGCTCAGATCAGGCGACAGGACGCAGGGGCGCAGTGGCTGTGGGTGCTCCCGCTTCTCCACAAAGCCCAACTCAGGGAACTCTCTGTTAGGAGCCCCCTTGAGGGGGTCTTCGGGGTGTTTAGGGAGACTGTCCACAGGTATCTCAGTGTCGGTCTTAAACCCAAACGTGCTGCTATTTCCGTCAAATGAGGTTCCAATGAGAAAGCCGAAGACCAGCAGAGGTGAGGAGGAGGCGCGAACGCCGCGCAGGCCTCAGAGCGCACGGTGCGCTTCCAACACGCGAGCTCATGTTTAAAAGCAACTGTGCTCATTTTTTAAAATCCATATTCATAGTAGAATATGTGGCTGCAACAATGATGTCTGCAGACTACCAGAGAAGGAAGCTTCCAGGCCCTCGGACGGAACGAGGACGGGAGGGTCCCTGAGCCCCCAGACTCCCAGAGGGCCTCCCTGACCGGGCGGTGACTTGGGGGCTGTGCTGAGTCCAGGGCGCCCCGACCCCCCGGCACTCCCACCTCCACGTCTTGTCATCTCTCCTCCAGGGAGGCCAGCCCCTCTCGGCATGGGTGCCAACCTGCCCGTTGCTCAGATGAGCCCTGAGATGCCTCAGATGCTTGTGGGTGATGGTAATGTCTACCCGTTCCCCATGAGAAGGTCCAGGTCGAATGTCCTGCCTCGTCCAGGGGATGAGGGAACTTCAGAGGGTTCTACTTGACTTTCCTCATTCAGTTCAGTTCAGTTCAGTCGCTCAGTCGTGTCTGACTCTCCGCGACCCCATGAATCACAGCACTCCAGGCCTCCCTGTCCATCACCAACTCCCGGAGTTCACTCAAACTCATGTCCATCGAGTCGGTGATGCCATCCAGCCATCTCATTCTCTGTCGTCCCCGTCTCCTCCCACCCCCAATCCCTCCCAGCATCAGACTCTTTTCCAGTGAGTCAACTCGTCACATGAGGTGGCCAAAGTATTAGAGTTTCAGCTTTAGCATCAGTCCTTCCAATGAACACCCAGGATTGATCTCCTTTAGGACCACACTTATCCCATGGAGCAAGGACCCCAGGAGGGCATTGCAGCTGTTACAAGTATGTTAGCCGTCTCATTCACTGGGGCCTGGGGCATGGCCAATGGGTGGGCCTGGTGGACACCCCCTAATCCAGGTCTGGGCTTGGACCCCACGTTCTACCTGACCCCACATGTCCCCTCTAATGTGGGGCCATGATGAGTCTCCACGTCCCTCCCTGGACACCAGCAGAAACTCAGACACTGTGTCCACTTCTCCCCTGCGTGTGGTCATCTGGGTAAATGCAGATGGATCAGGGACGCTCCTGTGGGAGCGCACCCCAGTGTCACAGGGCCCGTCCTGCTGAGGCTGGGTAGTAAGGTGGAAAGGTTCGTCCTGGTTGATTCAGATGAAATCACCTGCGTGACGCACGTAGATGTCGGTGCAGAACAGCCATCAGTTTGTGTCTCTTCCTGGAAAACGTCCCAAGCTCCGCCCCACAACTCCAGCCTGTAGGAGCTCGGGGGAGCTGGAGGGACAGTGCGGGGAGGGGCACCTGGCTCCTTCGGGGCCAGAGGATTTCCCCCCAAGTTATTGGCTCTCTCTGTAACAGATAAATCTGCGTTTACTGAGCTCTGCATCAGGACTGTGTAATGGTTTTGTCTCCTGCTAGTATTCCCTCAGGGTCTGGTCCTGCGGTTCACTTTGATGAGGTTTGCAGATCAGTGCTTATCCAGCTGCTCTGAGCAGAAAGACGTGGAACCTGTGCCTGCAGGGAGGAAGGACTGTGTAGACACGGCCGTGCTCCATGAACGATGTTATGACCCGGGGCCCCGCACTCCGCCAGTCCAGCTGGCACGGGTACCCTCTTCTGACCGTTCCTAGAACCTCGGGCAACGGATGCTGTCTCTGAAGGCAGCAGTCCAGCTTGTTGAAAATCTCTGTTTTCAGTGAATGAGATCTAATTTCTCCTCCATGGAAGCCTCTCCAAGCAGGCAGGAACTCACAGGCCTCTGGTTAGCTGCTGAGTTATGCTTCATTCAGGAGTGTGTGTGTGTGAGTGTGAGTGTGAGAGTATGTGTGTGTGTAAGAAAGCATGTGTGTGTGTGACTGAGTGTGTGCATGTATGTGCGTGTGTGTGTCCACGTGCATGTAAGCGTGTGTGAGAAAGCATGTGTATGTGTGAGAAAGCATGTGTGTGTGCATATGTGTGTGTGATAGTGTGTGTGAGTATGTGTGTGCACATGTGTGTGTGTGAGTGTGTGTGTGCGAGTGTGTGTGAGAGTATGTGTGAGTGTGGGGGAGTGTGTGTTTGAGAGTGTGTGTGTGAGTGTGTTTGTGAGAGAGGTGTGTATGTGTGTGAGAGTATGTGTGTGTGAGTGTGTGTGAGAAAGCATGTGTGTGTATGTGTGTGAGTGTGTGTGTGCGTGTGTGTGTGAGAAAGCATGTGTGTGTGTGATAGAGTGTGTGTGCATGTGTGCACACGTGCGCATGTGTGTGTGTGCATGTGTATGTGTGTGTGTTGTGTATGTGTGTGTGTGTATGTGAGTGTGTGTGTGTGAGCTGGCTGAGGCGGGGAGGCAGGGCTAAGGCTGAGGACGCGGACTTCTGGGTGTGGTAACAGGGCTGGGTCAGCAGGCGGGGGCCGTGGATGGGGCACCAGCCCGGGACCCACAGAGGAAGACAGTGAGCCGGGGTCCCTTGCAGCTCCTGGGGGAGGCTCTTTCCAAAGGGGAAGAAGCGCACTGTTTCCTGGAACGCGGGGGACACAGGGATGAGTCATCGGCTCATCCCTGGGACCCGGGGCGTCCTGTCGTTCCTCGGGCTCCCCGGCACTTCTGCTCCAGTGCTGGCGGGGAAGGGCCGTGTGTGCCTGTGCACATGTGTGTGAGAAAGCATGTGGGTGTGTGATAGAGTGTGTGCATGTGTGTGCGTGCATATGTGAGTGCGTGCGTATGTGAGTGCGTGCGCATGTGCGTGCGTGTGTTTGTCAGTGTGTGTGTATGTGAGTGTGTGTGTATGTGAGTCTGCTCCAGTGCTGGCGGGGAAGGGCCGTGTGTGCCTGTGCACATGTGTGTGAGAAAGCATGTGGGTGTGTGATAGAGTGTGCGCGTGTGCGTGCGTGCGCGTGTGCGTGCGTGCGCGTGTGCGTGCGTGCGCGTGTGCGTGCGCGTGTGCGTGCGCGTGTTTGTCAGTGTGTGTGTATGTGAGTCTGCTCCAGTGCTGGCGGGAAGGGCCGTGTGTGCACATGTGTGCACGTGTGTGTCGGGGGGGTCTGAGGGCCCCGTTTCCTTGCTTCTCCCTCAGGCGAGGCTGAGGACATGGGATCTGAGATCACCGCCTCAACTGGATCCAGCAGGTCCAAGCACTTCCAGCCAAGACCCGAGCGTCGGGTCAAAGTCAGTGAAGCCAAACCACACTGCTGACTTGACTTCTATTTTTAGTTCTGAGGAGAGAAAACACCATTTGTGCGTAACAGTGACTCCATGCAGGCTCACACCCACTAACCCGCCTTTCTTTCTTTCAACCCCAGCGAAGCTCAGAGACTCAGGCAGACCATGTAACAAGTCTCCCTTGGAGAGAGCGCAGTCTCTCTATGGAAGGGATGCACGTGGCTGCCCGGAGCTGCCCGGAGGGCGGGGGGCGGGGCGCGGCAGGTGGACAGGTGCCCAACCGGTGGCCTCTGGCCTCTCCCAGCGATGGGGAGACGGTGGGGGGGAAGGTCTGAATGAATGGGCAGGAGAGAAGGGGCAGTGGGAAGGGCCACGGGGGGCAGTGCAGAGGAGCCCCGAGGGCAAGGGACAGGTGAGCGGCCTGGCTGTGAGTGGCGGCCCCATGGGGGCCAGAGAAGGTGATGGGCGAGGTCGGGAAGGACGGGCGTGCTGGTCACCAAGCAAGTCACCGAGGGGACCCAACCAGTTCCCTGCAAGACACAGAGGGCGCTGAGAAATACATCTGCCAAAATATCAAGCATACCGAATGCTCCAAATTTACCAAAAATTAAATTTTAAGGACCGTTTGAAGAGCGTCCTCCTCGTGACTCTGTTCAGACGGTGTCTTCTTGGGTAAAGCAGTTTTCCGATGCCTTAGGCACAAGCACGCTCGCTTCATAAACACAATGATAAGAATACACGAAGTTCATAAGGAACTGAGCCACTTTGTGACATGATTTTCAATGAATGGAGCCTTTCTTAAACTTCTGACAAGGAGTGTATGTCTATTGGATATATTCAGGGACTATGCATGTCTACTCGGGTTACAGAACCATTCATTAAGCAAATCCATTTTTTCTCTATTTTTTTTCAAAATTGACCTGGATTCCATAGCAGGACAGTGGCTCATGTGCGGACCTGCAAAGTGGAGGAAGAACCAGCCAGCTCTGACTCCCATGCCGAGCACGCTGTGGATCTTAACCCAGCTGGGCATCTGAGATTCAGGGCTGCTTCGCCCCACTTTGCTGATGAAACATACGTCTTCCCTGAATGGCACCCTGCTCCCATGGGGGCTACGGAGAAGGCAGAGGTGGGGCTGGCAGACTGGGGGCATGGGGGTCTGGTGAGGCTGGAGGATGCACACAGCAGGAGTAGGGCCGCAGGGTTGGGGAGGGAAGGCGGCCATCCCTGAAGGAGCATCGGAGGTGAAGGTGGTGGAGAGGGTCTGGCCCGGACTGTGGGCGCTGGAACGGCGTGTGGACCGTCCTTGGAGCCCTTGGAGGTGTGTGCTGCCTGGGGGTGCGCCACTGTCCACAGGGCATTGGGGGCTGGTGTTTGGAGCGGGGAGTGTGTCCAGGGCGGGCATGGGGTGGGGTCTGACCTGCCGTGCCCCCAGGTTTGAAGTCTTAGCCCCATTCTAGAGGGGTCGTCCCTTTGAGCATCCTGTCTTCCGAGTGGGGAGGCAGGAGTCTGTCCACTGAAGCCAGGTCTGTGATGCCGGTACACACTGGCGTCCGCTCACGGTGGGAGGAGCCCTTGATAGCTGGCTGTGCGGTGGGACCAGCGTGGCCCACCCTGGGGAGCACAGATCAGCTGACCCAGCTACGCAGAGCATCAGGAGTGTGCTCAGTCAGCGCCCAGACCCAGGGGCCTCTCTGGGAGGTGTGGTGTGCAGGGGCCACAGAGCAGTTCCCTTGGGGATGGGGCAGGGCAGGAGCCCGAGGAAGCCCCAGGATCCTCTGAGCTGGGGACAGAGCTGGACACATGGAATTGGGGGCATTTGTCACCTGCTGAGGCCTGAGGAACATCACCCCTTTTTATTCATGTTCATACTAGGGAGGAATGCTGTGGTTCCGATTTCTGATTGGAGGGGTCACAAATGCAGTGTGTTTCTGCCTTTGAAAGGAAGGTGTGAATGCACTTGCTTGTCCTCCATCAGCTGAGGTTTCCTCTACTCAAGGGAAGGAGGACTCCGTACAGAGGAAGACTTGGGTTGCCGGAGAAGAGCTCAGCCACTTCATGGTTCCCCATCGTGAGCCAGGCACTGTGCGCAACTATCCGTGTGAACCTCACAACCCCTGCAAAGTGGATGCTGTTAATCACTATCCCCAGAGCTGCCCCCGGAGAAACATCCTTCCACCCCGGCCTCGGCTCACAGGTCAGCTGACCCCGCTCTTTCTAACTGCCCCCCGAGCACCCCACCCTCTGATTCGATTGTCCTTTAACACGGGGTCTCCAGTGGACATCCGGCCTCCTGCCAGACTCCTGGGGTCCTCCAGGGACCACTCCTCCCCGGGGTGTCCCCAGCCCACCACCCTCCTGCCAGTGCTTGCTGCCCAGCGGGCTTGTCTGTGGGGACCTCTCTTCTCCCAGACAAGCAGAAGGCGAGGTTCACCTTTGTATATAAGGGCACACGTGTAGAGAGGCTCAATCTCCTTTGTAGAGAGGGAAAAAATACCCTCTGCCTTAGTGAATTTATGGTGCAAGTGTATAGTCTTGGCTGGTCTTCAATCCACAGCACCAGAGGCTCTGCCACTGCATAAATGATTGTGGGGACCGCAGCTCTGGCAGAAGTAGATAAATCCTTGGCCAAACTTTCCCCTTTGTCTTCCACTTTATTTCCAGAAAGACCTCCGCATGATGGCCACTTGTAATACATGCAGAGCATCTGAGCTTCTGTGGTGGGCATGGCTCCCAGGCTGGTCCCAACTTCTTTAGCATTTGCATTTCTTGTCCTATATATATATATAACTTATTTTTGCCAATGAAATGATTTAAACAAATGTGTACCCTCGACTTTGGAAGGTGGCTATGCTTATCTCTATACCACCCACGCAATAACTTGAATTTGACAAACTAAAATGTAACACTTTGGAATAATGTACCTGCATCTCACTTGCCTGATTACTTGTTCAACTTACGTAAAAGAATTCACCAATGTGACATCAGCATGCTCACGAGTATACACATCCGTCTCTCAGGTAGAGACCAGGGCAGGGAAACAGCACAGCACAGGTTAATTTGGGTAACCTTGGCGGGCACTGGGCTTCAGGTAGTCTCTAGTTGTCTGAGGTGATACAGGGTGGGAAATGTTGGCTTGATGTGTGAGAATCAGAGCATGTAGGTGGGGTTTGGAGTCCGGCTTGGAGGATGAGGGGTGGGTTCACCCGTGGACCTGTGTGGATTCTCTTAGAATCAGCTGGCCCTGGAGGTACAGACTCTCCCGAGTAAAGGGCTGCAGTTGGGGGCAGAGGTTGAGGGGTTGTGTGTTGAGGGGATGAGGTTGAAGGGATGAGGTTGCAGGGATGTGGGTGGGACACTCCAGGGCCCGCTGCCCTTGGGTTAGCACTTCCAAGTTCACAACAGAGGCACCCTCTTCCCTCTTCTTCAGGGGAGCTTGGGGAGACCCCAGTAGTTGAAGACGGGGTTTCAAGTTTTAGATTTGCTTGGCTTTCAGTGTTATGGGGCCTCTTAGGTTCTTGAGGGAAGAGGAAGATTTGATATTTAAAAAGAAATGATGGTAAACCTTCTGGAATATTCTATATAAACAGTTCAATTTTTTTTTTTCCCCCATAAAGAGAAAACTGTAATTGTTGGGGTCAGGGCAAACATGTAAGCAGAGAGGAACTCTGTGTCCTATGCTCTTTCCTAAGAGTGAAGGAAAGTGAAAGTTGCTCAGTCGTGTCCATCGCTTTGGGATCCCAAGGACTATATAGCCCATGGAATTCTCCAGGCCAGAATACTGGAGTGGTTAGTCTTTCCCTTCTCCAGGGGATCTTCCCAACCCAGGGATTGAGCCCAGGTCTCCCACATTGTAGACGGATCATTTACCAGCTGAGCTACCAGGGAAGCCCAAGAATACTGAAGAGGGAAGCCTATCCCTTCTCCAGGGGATCTTCCTGACCCAGGAATCGAACCGGGGTCTCCTGCATTGCAGGCAAATTCTTTACCAGCCGAGCTACCAGGGAAGCCCGTGAGTGAAGGGTTCACATCTAACTGTAGCCTGGGTGGAATCACAGCATCTCAGTGGGATCCTGGTGGGGTCATCAGGCCCCCGTGTGTCTCCATCCTCAGGGCTCCTCCCAGACAGTCTTTGCAAGAAGGAGAGAGGTGTGTTTGTTCTGGTCAAGCTGCATGATGCCCTTCATCCCACGGAGCCAGAGTGGCACTTGCAAAGCTGTTCAGTGGCCAGACCCGAATCCAGGGACAGACAGCCAGGTCCTCATGCAGGCCGTGCTGTGGACAGCAACTTAACGACTTCGCTCACTCGTCTAGAAATCGTTTCCCTTCCTGAACGTTGGAAGTGACCGGGCGTAACAGATGTGGTCTGGACGCCCTACAAGGACCTAGGCCTCTGGGTGGCCACTCGCAGCACAGAAGGCCCTGTTCTGCCTCTGCACAGGGAGCTCCGGCAGGCTGACCCCTGAGCCCCGCCCCTCGTATGGGCACCAACGCTTGCACATGGGGCCTCAGCCTCTCATGTTCAGGGGTGTGCAGTGTGATCACAAAACAGGGCTGTCCTGGCACAGTTCGGGCCCCTCTAGCAAGGGGCACAGAAAAGGTCAAGTTCAGGGTCTGTGCAAGCCTGCCGCATCCCAGCCTTCCCTGGTGAGAAGGCGCTGTGGCGCGCAGTTCTACCAAGGGCAGCAGTCCCGTCTGGAACACTGTGTTTCTTCCCTGATGTGTCAGTGAAAACAGTGACAAAGCAAGGGTTCCACGAGCGGAGATGAAACCCCCCTTTCAGCCAGTTACCATGAATCCACGATCTGAGTTAACGTTCTGAGGAGGTTGCGGCTCCGCAGGGACTTCCTCCCACATGTTGAGTTCCAGGGGCAGAAGGCCTCCCATGATGGCCCTGCAGCCACAGAGGGCCTTACAGGACGAGGCTCATTCCTAATGACCTGAAGGCTGATGACAGCAAGAAACTGGTTAGACAGAGACACTGGAAGACCTGCCTACCAGCAGCGTTCTTGCGACCCTTCTTGGTTCTGGGGTCCTCTCCCTGCAACTATCCCTCTCTAGCCACTGCCTGCGCTGTGCCAAGGGCTCCTGGTCACTGAGCAAGGGGCTGGGATGGGCTGAGCCTGCCAAAGCCTTGGTTTTTAAGGACTCCCTGCTTCATGGGTGGAGTCCTTTCTTCATGCTGAACCCGGCTCAATGATTTTCCAGCTAGCCCCAGAGGAGCTGCAGAGTGAGCTTACCCTGAGCTGCCGGCTTGCTCGCTGACCCTGCAGAGCCCTCCTGGCTCCAGCTTTGTGCTGAGCCATCCCCTGGGGCCGGGCCACAGCTGTCCACACCCACATAAGGTGAGTGAAGGCTGTGCTCGCATCCTCCAGGAGGGTCTTAACAAGCCCTGCAAACCGTGTGTGTAAAGATGGGAGAGGCGCCGGGCAGGTGCACGGCTGCTAGGACTGCGTCCTGGAGGGTCCCGGGGGCCGAGGGCCCCTTCAGTCGTCTAGAGCAGCCCCCCCAAACATCAGCATACATGGGGAGAGCCTGCTGAAATGCAGGTTCTGACCTCATAGGTCTGCGGTGGAGCCTGAGAGTCTGCCCTCCTAGCGATAACTGCCTGGTCACATGGAAGCTGTGGACCCATGAGTCTCACCCCTGGCACGGGGGGCTGGGTAGTGAGGGAGCCACGAGCTACCGGAGCCGTTTAAATTTAAATAAAATAACAGCTTGACTCCTCCGTGTCCTGGCCACATGGCTACACTGGAGCTGCCGCGCTGAGTGGCGCAGGGGTGTTTCCATCACTGGAGACGCTCTCCTGGAGGGGGCTGTGCAGGTCCTGGGCTTGGTGAGAGGTGACAGGTAGAGCCGCCATGTCAACTGCAAGGCCGTTCGCTGTATCATTCAATTATCAGAAGGGCGTATGGATGAGCTTCATCAAGAGTCAGACCAGGAGCTGTCGGAGAAAATTAAAACAGCTGTTCATTTCGTCTGAGTCCATCTTCCTCGAGAACTGATGGCAAGTTGGGAATTCTAATTGATCTCATTTCTGGCATTTTTCACATGAGTAGATGCTCGGTAGTTTAAGAGCGACTGGGAGGTGGTGTCCTCTCCTGGTCAACGCCAGTTGCATCCTGTGCTTCTGGTCTGGAGCAGGCGGCAGGGGTCTCTGTTGCTGGCCCAGCTCCAGGCAGAGCTTCATCCAAATCCCTGCTGGGATGTGACCCTTTTCCCTCCTTTTGCTCTCACCCTGCTCCAAGTCCACTCTCCTGAGCTGCTGCAAAGTTTGTAGCCGATAAGTCTGTCCCTGGCTTCTGTCTCCTCAAATCCATCCTCCCTGAGCTGCTCAAAATCAATAAGACCTTCATCAAACTAACCTTAAAAATGTACGTTACAGCCAATGTGATAAGTCAGGAAACTGAACAATGAGACATATGGGACAGGAGAAAGCTGACATATTTGCAAGCAATACGGTTGAACACTGGGGCAAACTCATGAGGAATTAGTAATAATCTATTAAAGCTGTGTGCACACACACAGACACACAAGTTCCACACGTTGGCCAGATTGTTTTGAAAGAATATCATTTCCCTCTAATTGCAATAGGGGTGTACCTTAATATAATATAAAACATAACATGACATAGCATGACATAGGGAGACTTCAAGCCCTGGCACCACTCGTGGGGGCCCAAGTCCTTCTGATCCAGGCCCAGCCCGTGGATGGTGTGAGGCTGGTAGTGGCCTCCGGCGTGCCAGTCCCATGTTTTCCCAGAGTCAGGTTGCTTGGAAATCCAGCCCAAAGTGGGTGGTAAACTCCATCTAAGGCTAATAATATGATATAATATAATGCATATAATGTACTGTAATATAATCAGACACAGAGCTCATCACAGTGGCTGCCTGGGGTCAAGGGAGGCAGGCTCTGTCTGGCCTCCTCCCCAGCCTCCAAGGACTGTGTGCACAGCTGGACTTCCATCCCCAGGCAGCATAACTCACTTGTCTCCAAATCCTTATCTCAGGGTCTGCTTCTGGGCTGACCTGACTCTAGACATACTCTTCTTGGCTCCCCGAGGCTTCCAGGCCCCACTCAGCAGTGCAGGCTAGCTGGACAGACTTGGCACGGACACCTGCCCATCAGTTATCCATGCTGGTCCCCACGTGGCCCTCACCTGTCTCACAGGGGAGCCGTTAGACTGTCAAGGATGAGTCAGGTCTTATGGGGATATACAGCGTGGGGGGCCTGGGCCCAACCAACGTCTGCCTCCCATACCCTGAGACTGTGATCCTGGATGCAGAGGTCAGCTGACAGGCGCGCTCAGAGTTGGGAATGGTTGGAGACCTGGTTCCATCAGCTCCTCTTACTGATGGGACACTTTGTCCCAGGGAAGGACCAGAGTCCTTGGTGCCTGATTCCTGACTCCTCTGATTCTTCGGGGCTTCTGGGGCAGGAGGCCATCAGGCTGGTGCCCTGCGCTTGGAGTATAATTAGGCCTGAAGCTTGGAGCAGCTAGGGCGCCTCCAAGGCCAGTGTCCTGGGAGAACACAGGGTGTTTCCCTTCTGCTTTGTCAGTCTACTGGCCCAGGCCTGGAGCCAGACCCGTCCCTGAGGAATCGGCACTCAGGTGCCAGGACTAGAATGAGTCAGCTGGATTCAGGGCCCCGGCACCTCGGCCTCGAGGTAAGCTTCTCAGTCAAGAGTGGGGAGCGAGGCTGAGACTCAGGAGACGTGGCCCCTCCTCCCACACTCTGGCTCCGAAAAGTGAAACAGGACATCAGCGCATCCCCTGGAAACACACCGAGCCACTGCCCAGGCCAGCAAAGAGCCTCGATTCCTTGGAGGCAACACAGAGGAGGGACGGCCACGTGTGCCCGGTGGGCCTGGGTCCTGCCCGTGGGCTCGGATCCACATGGTGAGAGACGATTCTGGGAGGCAGCGTGTTTTGCGTTTACACTTTTGATGGACACATGGTACAGGCTTTACTTTAGAGGGGAGACAGTGAAAGCAGACGGGCCTGTGAGGAACGGGCCACTACTCCTGACCCAGTTTTCCTTATGACCTTCAGAGAAAGAGCTAGAAAATTAAGGAATCTTGCATCTAAATCTTGGCTCTTCTAAAGATATTTTTTGCTGTTCTGTCACTCAGTCATGTCCGACTGTTTGCGGCCCCGTGGGCTGCAGCGCGCCAGGCTTCCCTGTCCTTCACCATTTCCCAGAGCTTGCCCAAACTCACATGTATTGAGTCGGTGATGCCATCCAACCATCTCGTCCTCTGTGGTCCCCTTCTCCTCCCGCCTTTAATCTTTCCCAGCATCAAAGCAATTAATGCTTTGGAGCAACTCCCCGTGTCCTCTGGGCCTCCCGGCGTTGCTCTGAACGCCCCTGTTCTCCCAGACTGCAGCTCAGGTCCTCCTCCTCGCGCCATGGCTTGGGCATGGGAGCCGAGAGGGTGAGCCGGTGACTGGGGAGCGCCGGCCCGCGGCCGGGTCACCAGCAGGGGCGCTGGCTTTGGCTCGCGGTGGTCTGCGACTGCTGCCTGAGAATCCCTGAATCAACGAATTAACGAAATGATTCTTGAAAGCCAGTTATTACATTTTAATGACTTAATATCTGTGTTTTGCCACAGAGTCTACCGACTAGGGCTGGCTGACACCCAGAGCCTCAGCGGGACGGAATGGAACAGATTCCAGGCTGGATGGTTGTGGCTTCTGCGTAGGGAGCCGCACGGGACTGCTGAGTCCCTCAAGGATCCAGGTCCAAGCCGGCCAGTGAGGGGACGCCAGGCACAGCCTAAAATCCCGGCACTCTCCTGAGGACGGAATGCCGTCCAGTGGGAGAGCCAGCCTAGAGGCCACCCCCTCCCTGCCCGCCCCGCTTGACAATCTGTGGTCTTCTCTCCTCTTTAGAACCCCCTTCTCCAGGGTAACAGGCAGTTGTCATGGGGTCTACCGCACTGTTACCTCATAGGTACGATTTCCTAAAAGTACCCACAACATGTATTGCTTCAAATAGCAGCAAGCACTTATTTTTTTAAAAAGTGGTCATAAGGGAGTTGTTCTCAGGATTCTACATTTCTCGGGATGTTTGTAGAGGCACCCCCATTCGCCTCCCTCAGCCCTATCTTGGCTCTGACACCCCCCCACCCGCACGAAATGTCGGTGAACCAACTTCCCCCCAGAGCCTCCAGAGTTGGGACTCGGAAAACTGGGCTTCCTGGTCTTGATTCTGTGACTGTAACCACAGGCACTGTCATGTTTGCCTTTAAGGAAAAAAAAAAAAATAGCATGAACCACTTTTTCCAGGAGGAGGATAAAAAACAAACAAACAAACTCTGCAATATCCACAGCATTATTACCAGGAATCATAAAATTGATGTGGGAGGTGTGAGCTGAGAGGCAGGTCTCTGAACCGCCCGTGTGCACCAGACAGCTGGGTTGATCTTGGTTTTTCTGCTGTCCCTGAAGCCTCCGGGGGCCGCCCCCACGCCGGGCTGATAGCCGTCTCTTTGTGTGCTCGGCGGGGCCTGGCTCCTTGCAGGGCCTGGGGCTCCGCGGGGACCTGCCTTCCCCGAGCCAGCCCCCCTCCCCCATGCTCAACTCCCGAGCGGGGACCTGGAGGCAAGCAGCCGGCCCCTTGTGATGCTGTCCTGGCGCCTGGATTTATTGTGTGAAATAACTGATGTCAGGCCCATTTTGAAATGTCAGGGAATGAGGAGAGCCTTGAATATTTATGGATGTGGGACCCACTTTTGGGCGCCTTAGAGAGGAAAATGCGAGGTGCCAGGAGTGGAGGCAGTCTGCCTGTGCCCCTCGGAGCAGGGTGCGGGCAGTGGGCTCCAGGCCGGGGCCTCCCCAGGGCCTTTCCTGGCCTCTGCCGGGGCTGGGGCCCGGCCCCTGAGCTGGAGGCCCACGCGGTGCAGGCCTGACGGGTCTTCCCATCCCTCCCTCTGCCTCTCCTTCTCTCACCGTGTTCTGAACTATTGATATTTGGACAGAGCAACTTATTTGAGAAACTAGACCAGCCCGGGACCTGGAGGGCTTGGCCTGATTCCTGGAGAAGCAGCCCCCAGCCCCCCCGGAGGCACAGACCATCCTGGGCGGCCCGAGATGCCAAGGTTGGAGAGATGGACACAAAGGCCAAGAGACAGCCTCGGACCCTTGGGGGCTGACTCTCAGAACACGCAGCTCAGCGGTTAGAGCGGTCACAGCATTTCCTCTGAATAATCACCAGGGAAGAAGGCGGGGCCACACAGGGCTGGAAGCCTCAAGAGCTGGGGCAGTCCGGCTGGGAGAGTGGCTGGCAAGAGGCAGTTTGCTAAGAGCTTCCTCGCCCCGCACTCTGCGGGCAGGCTGGTAACCGGGCTCTCACAGGGGGGCTGTCACAGCCGGTGGCTGGGGTGGTGGAGCCGGGACTCAGCCTAGCCCGCCAGCGGCAGGGTGTGCGGGGTGGGGGGCATTGCTCTGCACAGCTCCCCAACTCCTCCTGGCCTCGCGGTGGGGTTGCATTTCCTGCCCCTCGAAGTGTCAGGTGGGCCTTGAGAACTTGCTGTGATGCTGGACTCCGTGAGAAGCGGCCCCGCGTCTGAGCAGAAACTGGGGAGTGACGTGTGGCTCTCCTCGTCCTGCCAGGCAGGGTGGCCTGCTGGGGCTTCTTTGGGAGCTTCATGAGCTCAGGCCCTTCCGAAGGCGTGACCTTTCTCAGGACTCCCCCAGGACCCCCAGATCCCGAGTTCTTTCCGCCAGCTCTGGTGGGGACACAGCGTCTCCTTTCCCTGCGTGGGGGCGGGAGCTCCCTTCCCCGGCCTTGTGGGGTCTCACCCACACGTGTGCGGGCCATTGCTGGCCGAGGCCCTGGGGGTCCCCTGCGGTCTGCTCTCTCTGCAGGCACCCCCTCCACCCTTAGTGCTCCGTGCTGCACATCCTGGCCACCCAGCCCTCTTCTGGAGAGAGGTGTGAGTGTCCTCGGCCCCTCCTGCCCTGCTTCCCAGGAGCTGCCTCGGCCGTGAGTTGGGGAATTACAGGCTTACCGCCAGATTCTCCTCACTCCTGCATCTCAGTTACCTGCTCCTTTTTGTACAATATCTGAAAACAGAAATTCATATATTTTGTCGGGGTTTCTACTTTTGCAAAGAGCTCTGTTCTCATGGCAGTTAATCCTTCATGGATGTGGAAGAAGCCAGGTGGGATAGGTTTTTGTTATTTGGTTTATTTTTCCTTAAAAGTAATTTTTTTCTCCAGACCTATCTGATTGGTCCATTTGCTCTTTAAAAAAAATTAATTTATTTTAACTGGAGGCTAATTACTTTACAATATTGTGGTGGTTCTTGCCATACACGGACATGAATCAGCCGTGGGTGCACACGTGTCCCCCACCCTGAACCGCCCTCCCCCTCCCTCCCCATCCCATCCGTCAGGGTCGCCCCAGTGCACCAGCCCTGAGCACCCTGTCTCATGCATCGAACCCGGGCTGGCGATCTGTTTCACACGGTAATACACACGTTTCAGTGCTGTTCTCTCGGGTCATCCCGCCCTCGCCCTCTCCCACCATTTGCTCTTCTTAAAGAACACGGTTTGCATTCTCCGGGGTAACCACCTCCCCCTCAGCTCCCCAGCTCGGGGTCGTATTCTCAGTGCTGACCACAGGAGCCTGGGGTTCCTCTGTCTGCTCCCCCGTCATCTGTGGAGCTCCTGGAGGCAGGATCGGGACTTCCCAGCCTTGCCCCACGTCGGCTGGTAGCACCTGTCAAGTGTGTGGGCGCAGAGTCGGCAGAGGCGCAGGCGACAGGTATAAACGGGCCTGAGGCCGAGCGGACGCTCCTGTCTTCATGCAGAGCCCCTCCCTGCCCCGTGGGTCCCGGCCGTGCTCCCAGCTGTGCCCCAGGCATCTGAACGCCTGGGAACTTTCTGCCCCTTGATCTCCTCTCAGCAAACACAGCCTGTTGGAGGAGATAAGCTCCGTCCCAGGAGCATGCAGGCCCTGACCTAGGAAGGAGTTCCTAGGAAGCGGCTAGTCTAGGAAGGACAGCTTCAAAAACTAAGGTTAGTGGGGGGTGCTGTGACCCCTGCAGGAAAGGTAGGGCCTGACTCTGCCTCGTGACCCCCAGCTGGACTGTCTGCCCGCAAGGCCGTGAGAATCTGAGAACGGGCCCAGGGAGCCCCGAGGTGTGAGTGGGACCCGGACCATGTGCCTCCTGCAGGCTCAGAGCGCGGCAGGGTGGGGCCGTGGCCCTTGACTCTCATGGGGTAAGCTCCTAGCCAGGCACTCAGGTCGAGGCTGTCCTGGGCTCGGGCTGGAGGATGCCGATCACCACCATTGCCTGGAGGTGTCTCTGGGCTGCGTCCTCAGTGTGGGGCCAGGGGGACCGGGCTGCCTGGGCCTCTTACAGTCAAACAGCAGAATGCCTGGGGTGAGTGTCAACGAGTTGATGAAACAGCAGCTTCGCCGGGTATCGCGCCCTGTGGGAGCCAAGTCTGCCGCCCTTGGGAGTGTGTGTGCAAAGTGGGTGGGTCACACGAGTGTTGCTGTGGCCTGACAAGCCAGGGGTCATTCCTGCCAGCTCACTGGGAACCCTGTGCCGGTAGCTGCAGCTCCCCTGTGATGAGGAGGGCCCGAGACCCAGAGGGGAGCGTGACTTGCTCAAAGGCCACAGTCCCTGGGAGAGACTGTGAATCCACAGCCGGGCTCAGGGTTCTAAGATGAAGGAAATGCAAGGCTTTCAAGGAGCTGTTGGGGTCTGGCTGGTGATCCCATCGTCTATCTGAAACTGAGCAGGACACTGTGGGGCCACTCTAGGAACAGATACCCACCCACCATATTCTCTGCCTCTTGTTTATAGAAACAAGCTCTCGATTTAGCCTCCTAGGTCTTCCCAGAGTTCCAGAGAAAATTTAATCAGGAAGGAAAAAAATGTAGACAAAGGAAACAGCCAAGCAAGACAAAATAATAATAGCTTAACCATAAAACAAAGTCAAGGACCTTTAGTCCCTTCTCAAGGGCTGCAGATAATGTTATGAACAATGTCCTTGAGTTGCTTTTGAGATATTAACCCCCCAGCGGGTTGACCACGTTAACTGCCTGCTGACTACGGCTGCAGGCCCCGGGAGGTTGGGGTCGGAGGCTGACTGTGTTCACCGTCAAACATCAGTGCCACCTGCTCCCTTTCTTGCTGCTGTTCAGTCGCTCAGTCGGGTCCAGCTCTTGGCGACCCCTGGACGGCAGCAAGCCAGGCCTCCCTGTCCTTCACCATCTCCTGGAGCTTGCTCGAACTCATGTCCATCGAGTCGGTGATGCCATCCAGCCATCTCATCCTCTGTTGTCCCTTCTCCTCCCGCCCTCAATCTTTCCCAGCATCGGGGTCTTTTCCAGTGAGTCGGCTCTTCACATCAGGTGGCCAAAGTATTGGAGCTTCAGCATCAGTCCTTCCAATGAATATTCAGGATTGATTTCCTTTAGGATGGACTGGCTTGATCTCCTTTCAGTCCAAAGGACTCTCAAGAGTCTTCTCTAGCATCACGTTTTAAAAGCATCAATTGTTTGGCGCTCAGCCTTCTTTATGGTCCAACTCTCACATCCATACATGACCACTGGAAAAACCATAGCCTTGACTAGATGGACCTTTGTTGGCAAAGTAATGTCTCTGCTTTTTAATGTGCTGTCTAGGTTGGTCATAGCTTTTCTTCCAAGCAGCAAGTGTCTTTTACTTTCATGGCTGCTGTCTCCATCTGCAGTGGTTTTGGAGGCTAAGAAGATGAAATCTGTCACTGCTTCCACTGCTTCCCCTTCTGTTTGCCATGAAGTGGTGGGACCGGGTGTCCTGAGGTTTGCTTTTTGAAGCTGAGTTTCAAGCTTCTTCACTCTCCTCTTCCATCCTGTTACCTTACCACCAACCGGTCTGGAGGATGTCCATGAGATGATCAGGTGCCCGTGTGACCCTCTCCCATGCCTTCCCTTTAAAAGCTCTTCTCTGAAAGAGTTTGGGTCTTCTGAGCATAAGTTGCCTCTTCTCCTTGCTTGACCCCATGTTGGGTGTCTTGCAACAAATGCTGTACTTTCCTTCACCACAGCCTGGTGTCAGCAGAGTGGCTTCACTTTGTGTGGGTTCAGTTCAGTTCAGTCACTCAGTAGTGACCGACTCTTTGCGACCCCATGAATCACAGCACGCCAGGCTTCCCTGTCCATCACCAATTCCCGGAGTTCACTCAAACTCATGTCCATCGAGTCGGTGATGCCATCCAGCCATCTCATTCTCTGTCGTCCCCTTCTCCTCCTGCCCCCAATCCTTCCCAGCATCAGAGGCTTTTCCAGTGAGTCAACTCTTCGCATGAGGTGGCTGAAATATTAGAGTTTCAGCTTTAGCATCAGTCCTTCCAATGAACACCCAGGATTGATCTCCTTTAGAATGGACTGGTTGGATCTCCTTGCAGTCCAAGGGACTCTCAAGAGTCTTCTCCAGCACCACCGTTCAAAAGCATCAATTCTTCGGTGATCAGCTTTCTTCACAGTCCAACTCTCACATCCATACATGACCATAGGAAAAACCATAGCCTTGACTAGACGCACCTTGGTTGGCAAAGTAACGTCTCTGCTTTTTAATATACTATGTAGGTTGGTCATAACTTTCCTTCCAAGGAGTAAACGTCTTTTAATTTCATGGCTGCAATCAGAATCTGCAGTGATTTTGGAGCCCAAAAAAATAAAGTCTGACACTGTTTCCACTGTTTCCCCATCTATCTCCCATGAAGTGATGGGACCAGATGCGATGATCTTTGTTTTCTGAATGTTGAGCTTCAAGCCAACCTTTTCACTCTCCTCTTTCACTTTCATCAAGAGGCTTTTGAGTTCCTCTTCACTTTCTGCCATAAGGGTGGTATCATCTGCATATCTGAGGTTATTGATATTTCTCCTGGCAATCTTGATTCCAGCTTGTGTTTCATCCAACCCAGCGTTCCTCATGATGTACTCTGCATATAAGTTAAATAAGCAGGGTGACAATATACAGCCTTGACGCACTCCTTTTCCTATTTGGAACCAGTCTGTTGTTCCATGTACAGTTCTGACTGTTGCTTCCTGACCTGCATACAGGTTTCTCAAGAGACAGATCAGGTGGTCTGGGATTCCCATCTCTTTCAGAATTTTCCACAGTTTATTGTGATCCACACAGTCAAAGGCTTTGTGTGGGTGAGTGGACCCAAATCTGGCTTGGTAATGCCTCCATCCGATCCATTTAGTCGTCCATCCGTCTAATCATCCGCCCACCCATTCATCCATGCCGCCTCCCTCAGAGTACTTACCTGACGCCTGCCTTACCCAGGTGCTGCTCAGAACCAATCCGTTTCCAATCAACAGTAAGCCCCAGAGAAAGCGCCCTGCTCTCCCAAGCGTCTAGTGAATTTTATCTTCTCACAGGAAAATCAAACAAAACGATGACAGCAACTGTCACCACTTTTATGGCTGAATGGGCTCCCCCCAAATCTGTGTGCTGAAGCCTTAACCCTCAATATAATGATATTTGGGGGTGGGCCCTATGGAGGGCCTGCGGGTAGATTGAGGTCATGAGGGTGGCCTCCTCGTGATGAGATTAGTGCCCTTGTAATAAGAAGAGCCAAGAAAGAGATGACTTCTTCTCTGTCCTGTGAGAATTCAGCAAGAAGGGGCTTCTGCACCCCGGGAGGAGAGTTCCCACAAGGACTGAGCGTGACGCCCTGGATCTCAGGCTTCCGGTCTCCAGAGCTGTGAGAAAATCAACTCAGAGTTGATTGTTGAGAGACTCACATCTACAGTATTTCCTTATGGCGGCCTGAGCTGAGACACCCACCGCCAGCAAACAGGATGCCATGTGAAGGGTTTCCATGGCTTGCAGCAAAAACACTGGTTGACCAGGGAAGGCCTTTGTTCACATGGATGGATATGCATCCAAGTTTTAAATCAGATTTCAGAAAGCCTCAAAGAGACAAACCCATAGCTTTTATCTAGCTAACAAGCTACTCTGAAAGTATTTGCTTATCCAAAACTTTGCCTGTGTTTTCCACGAAATAGCACGATGCACTGATGGTCCCCAGTGTCTGTGGTCGTCGATCCTGCTGTGAAGGCGCCTGGGCTGCACTTCAGATTCTGTCTGGCTTTCATTCATTTTTGTGTTTTTTTTCCTACAATGTTGCATGGCTGGTGGGATCTTAGTTCCCTGAACAGGGATTGAACATGGGCTCCAGTGGTGAAAGTGCCAAGTCCTAACCCCTGGACTGCCAGGGAATTCCTTTTTCTTTTTTTGGCAATTCATCTTTAAATTAGTGCATGTTTTCTTGTTTAATGGCTTCCTAGAGGCGGCGCAGACGCGACGCGAGAGACGCCGGCCCCGGCGGCGCAGACGCGACGCGAGAGACGCCGGCCCCGGCGGCGCAGACGCGACGCGAGAGACGCCGGCCCCGGCGGCGCAGACGCGACGCGAGAGACGCCGGCCCCGGCGGCGCAGACGCGACGCGAGAGACGCCGGCCCCGGCGGCGCAGACGCGACGCGAGAGACGCCGGCCCCGGCGGCGCAGACGCGACGCGAGAGACGCCGGCCCCGGCGGCGCAGACGCGACGCGAGAGACGCCGGCCCCGGCGGCGCAGACGCGACGCGAGAGACGCCGGCCCCGGCGCAACGAGCCACGCAAAGAGGTGCGGCCGTGAGGAGCTACCCCACGCCTGAGGCCAGGGCCGGCGGCCGAGAGGAGCTACCCCACGTCCAACAGGCGGTGGCTGCGCGGGCGCAGGAGGGCCGAGAGGAGCTACTCTGCGTTCAAGGTCAGGAGGGGCGGCCTTGAGGAGATACCCCTCGTCCAAGGTAAGGTACAGCAGCTGCACTTTGCTGGAGCGGCTGTGAAGAGATTTTCCACGACCAAGGTAAGAGAAACCGAAATAAGACGGTAGGTATTGCTAGGGGGCACCAGAGGGCAGACACACTGAAATCATAATCACAGGAAACTAGCTGATCTAATCACATGGACCACAGCCGAATGTGGTCCCCTGGAGAAGGGAATGGCAAACCACTTCAGTATACTTGCCTTGAGAACCCCGTGAACAGTAACAAAGGGCAAAATGATAGGATACTGAATGAGGAATTCCCCAGGTCGGTAGGTGCCCAGTATGCTACTGGAGCTCAGTGGAGAAATAACTATAGAAGGAATAAAGGGATGGAGCAAAAGCAAAACCAATACCCAGTTGTGGATGTGACCAATGATAGAAACAAGGTCCGGTGCTGTAAAGAGCAATATTGCATAGGAACCTGGAATGTTAGGTCCATGAATCAAGGCAAATTGGAAGTGGTCAAACAGGAGATGGCAAGAGTGAACGTCGACATTCTAGGAATCAGTGAATTAAAATGGACTGGAATGGGTGAATTTAACTCGGATGACCATTATATCTACTACTGTGGGCAGGAATCCCTTAGAAGAAATGGAGTAGCCATCATGGTCAACAAAAGAGTCCGAAATGCAGTACTTGGATGCAATCTTAAAAATGACAGGATGATTTCTGTTCGTTTCCAAGGCAAACCATTCAATATTACAGTAATCCAGGCCTATGCCCCAACCAGTAATGCTGAAGAAGCCAAAGTTAATCGGTTCTATGAAGACCTACAAGACCTTTTAGAACTAACACCCAAAAAAGATGTCCTTTTCATTATAGGGGACTGGAATGCAAAAGTAGGAAGTCAAGAAACACCTGGAGTAACTGGCAAATTTGGTCTTGGAGCACGGAATGAAGCAGGGCAAAGGCTAATAGAGTTTTGTCAAGAGAATGCACTGGTCATAGCAAACACCCTCTTCCAACAACACAAGAGAAGACTCTACACATGGACATCACCAGATGGTCAACACCGAAATCAGATTGATTATATTCTTTGCAACCAAAGATGGAGAAGCTGTATACAGTTAGCGAAAACAAGACCAGGAGCTGACTGTGGCTCAGATCATGAACTCCTTATTGCGAAGTTCAGACTTAAATTGAAGAAAGTAGGGAAAACCACTAGACCATTCAGATATGACCTCAATCAAATCCCTTATGATTATGCAGTGGAAGTGAGAAATAGATTTAAGGGACTAGATCTGATTGATAGAGTGCCTGATGAACTCTGGACGGAGGTTCGTGACATTGTACAGGAGACAGGGACCAAGACCATCCCCATGGAAAAGAAATGCAAAAGAGCGAAATGGCTGTCTGAGGAGGCCTTACAAATAGCTGTAAAAAGAAGAGAGGCGAAAAGCAAAGGAGAAAAGGAAAGATATAAGCATCTGAATGCAGAGTTCCAAAGAATAGCAAGGAGAGATAAGAAAGCCTTCCTCAGTGATCAATGCAAAGAAATAGAGGAAAACAACAGAATAGGAAAAACAAGAGACCTCTTCAAGAAAATTAGAGATTCCAAGGGAACTTTTCATGCAAAGATGGGCTCGATAAAGGACAGAAATGGTATGGACCTAACAGAAGCAGAAGATATTAAGAAGAGGTGGCAGGAATACACAGAAGAACTGTACAAAAAAGATCTTCACGACCAAGATAGTCACGATAATGTGATCACTGACCTAGAGCCAGACATCTTGGAATGTGAAGTCAAGTGGGCCTTAGAAAGCATCACTACGAACAAAGCTAGTGGTGGTGATGGAATTCCAGTTGAGCTATTTCAAGTCTTGAAAGATGATGCTGTGAAAGTGCTGCACTCAATATGCCAGCAGATTTGGAAAACTCAGCAGTGGCCACAGGACTGGAAGAGGTCAGTCTTCATTCCAATCCCAAAGAAAGGCAATGCCAAAGAATGCTCAAACTACCGCACAATTGCACTCATCTCACACGCTAGTAAAGTCATGCTCAAAATTCTCCAAGCCAGGCTTCAGCAGTATGTAAACCGTGAACTCCCAGATGTTCAAGCAGGTTTTAGAAAAGGCAGAGGCACCAGAGATCAAATTGCCAACATCCGCTGGATCATGGAGAAAGCAAGAGAGTTTCAGAAAAACATCTATGTCTGCTTCATTGACTATGCCAAAGCCTTTGACTGTGTCGATCACAATAAACTGTGGAACATTCTGAAAGAGATGGGAATCCCAGACCACCTGACCTGCCTCTTGAGAAACCTGTATGCAGGTCAGGAAGCAACAGTTAGAACCGGTCATGGAACAACAGACTGGTTCCAAATAGGAAAAGGAGTGCGTCAAGGTTGTATATTGTCACCTTGCTTATTTAACTTATATGCAGAGTACATCATGAGGAACGCTGGGCTGGAAGAAGCACAAGCTGGAATCAAGATTGCTGGGAGAAATATCAATAACCTCAGATATGCAGATGACACTACCCTTATGGCAGAAAGTGAAGAGGAACTCAAAAGCCTCTTGATGAAAGTGAAAGAGGAGAGTGAAAAGGTTGGCTTGAAGCTCAACATTCAGAAAACAAAGATCATGGCATCTGGTCCCATCACTTCATGGGAAATAGATGGAAAAACAGTGGAAACAGTGTCAGACTTTGTTTTTTTTGGGCTCCAAAATCACTGCAGATGCTGATTGCAGCCATGAAATTAAAAGACGCTTGCTCCTTGGAAGGAAAGTTATGACCAACCTTGATAGTATTTTAAAAAGCAGAGACATTACTTTGCCGACCAAGGTCCGTCTAGTCAAGGCAATGGTTTTTCCCGTGGTCATGTATGGATGTGAGAGTTGGACTGTGAAGAAAGCTGATCGCCGAAGAATCGATGCTTTTGAACTGTGGTGTTGGAGAAGACTCTTGAGAGTCCCTTATACTGCAAGGAGATCCAACCAGTCCATTCTAAAGGAGATCAATCCTGGATGTTCATTGGAGGGACTGATGCTAAAGCTGAAACTTCAATACTTTGGCCACCTCATGAGACGAGTTGACTCACTGGAAAAGACTCTGATGCTGGGAAAGGTTGGGGGCGGGAGGAGAAGGGGACGACGGAGAATGAGATGGCTGGATGGCATCACCGACTCTGTAGACATGAGTTTGAGTGTACTCCGGGAGTTGGTGATGGACAGGGAGGCCTGGCGTGCTGTGATTCATGGGGTCGCGGAGAGTCGGACACGACTGAGCGACTGAACTGAACTGAACTGAACAGAGGAGTGATTCCCTCGTGAAGGACAGGGAAGGCTGGCGTGCTACAGTCTGTGGAGTGGCAAAGAGTCGGACACGACCAAACAACAAGGAGAGGAGTGATTTTCACATGAGGAGAAAGGGGCTGAGTTTGGACACTTCTTTGGTCCAGTGAGCTCTGGAGTAAAAGTTGTGACCCATGGGGGCATCTCCAGGAAAGGACTGTAAACCTACCCTGCAGGTCTGAGACTGGGGCTGGAAGGGACCCCGAAGGTCTCTTGGTCCAATATCTCTTTGCAGCCATGAGGAAAGCAAGGTTTGGGGAGAGAGAGGAGCTTCCCAGTGGTCTCTGGTATGTTGTGCTTCCTGCCTGGAACTGTGTGGGGTGGGACAAGACCTGGACTCAGGCCCTCAGGGCAGAAGTGGGTCTGCTGTTTCTGTCTGTCCCTAGGAGAGGAGGCCCATGTTCCTCCCAGGAAGAAGGAACTGCAGGAAGGCCGGTAGCTGCATGTTGGCAGCCTTTCGCTGCAATCTTTTCTGAACCCACTTCCGGGCCACTTCCTGGGCTCGCCTCCACGCATATGACACTGAAGAAGCAGTGCCCTGGGGGTCCTGGGAGTGGTGCTCAGCCGCAGACTCCAGACTCCACAGGCTGCAGTGGTTGAAGGTGGGCTGTGGGGTCTCCAGGGGGTGGGTGGGTGGAAGAATAATTCTTTTCTCTCCTCTTGTCTGAAATCACTTCAAGAAGATATGTATGACTTTTCAGTTTCCTTCATTACAAGCAAAAAAGGACAATCTCCTTAATGTTTTTCACCTAAGTTTAGGGCTAATGATGTTGAGGTTGGAAATGAACATACCAGGCTCTACCGACTGGCACGTCTTTCTCTGAAGTGGAGATTCTGCTAGAAAATGTACTGCTTAGAGGAGATTGATTTTTGCAGAAAACAAAGTTAGAAGGGTGAGCTGTGTGTCGTCTGTACATGGTGGTGGGCGGGGGTCCCAGACGGCCCCGGGATTCCTGCCTCCGTGATATGTGTGTCTTGTTGAGTGGGGAGAACCTGTGTAGATGTTGGAATGTTTTTCCCACGGCGAGGTTCAGTGCAGTACATGGCGAAGGTGGAGGGAATTTTCAGATGTGGTTAAGGTTCCTAATCAGTTGCTCTTTAGCTAATCAAGAGGGAAATCACCCTGTGTAGCACTGACCTAATCAAGTGAGGGCTTAAAACTAAGATTTTGGAGCTGGCCTTTGAAAGACCTGACAGCCACGTTGTGAACTGCCTCTGGAGGGGCCACAAGGCAAAGACCAAGAGTGTATTCAAGGTTGACACCTTGAGTTCAGCCTTGTGGAGTCCCGAGCAGAGCACCCTGATAGCCAGTGCCTGGACCCATGGAAACCATGAGTGAATTCTGCATGTTTTGTTAGTATTAACTTAAAAATTATTTATTTTTTTGTTGAAGGATAATTGCTTTACAGAATTCTGTTGTTTTCTGTCACTCCTGAACATGAGTCAGCCATAGGTATACATATATCCCCTCCCGTTCGAACCTCCCCATCCCAATTATTAACTTTTTAAAATGGACTTTTTTCACTCATCCTAATTCTCTAGAGATTAAGTCAAGTTTTCGTGTGTAGGAACAGTGCTCCTTTTTACGGCTGAGTGGTGCTTCCTGTGTATCATACCATGGTTTGTTTATCTGCTCATCTGCTGAGTGACATCTGGGCAGATTCCAGCTTTGACTACAAAAACTTTGCTGTAAGCATTCATTTTGTGTGAACATAATTTTTTATTTCTCCAGGATAAATGTCCAAGATTGTAATTTCTGGGTCACATGGGGGCTTCCCTGGTAGCTCAGTCAGTAAAGAATCTACCCGTAATGCAAGAGACGGGTTCGATCCCTGGGTTGGGAAGATCTCCTGCAGAGGAAATGGAAACCCACTCCAATATTCTTGCTTGGGCAATCTCAGGGACAGAGGAGCCTGGAGGGCTATAGTCCATGGGGCTGCAAGAGTTGGACAAGTCTTAGCAGCTGAAGAACCACCACCGTGGCAGCTGCAGTTTTGTTTAATAAGAAGCCGTCTGTTTTCCGAGAGGCTCGGGCCTTTCTCCATCCCGACCAGCAATACATGAGTGACCCGGTTCCTCTGTACCCTCGCCAGGGTTTGGTGGTGTCACTGTGCTTATGTCAGCCGTCTGACAGGTGGCATCTCACTGTGCTTTTAATTTGCATTTTCCTAATAGCTGCTGAAATCAGCATCTTCCCTTGTGCTTATTTGCTGTCACACGCTGTACCCTCTTCAGGGAGAGGACTTTTTGTGCTGTTGCCCATCTTCGCGTTGGATTATCTGGGGTTTTTTAAACCGCTGATACTCATCATTTGTTAGATGTGTGGTTTGCAAATATATTTTCCCAGCCTTACGCTTGTCTTTTGTCCTCTTAAATGTATCTTTCTCAGAGCAAAAAACTTTTTATCTTGATGCAGTCAAATTCATGGACTTTTTCTTTTCATGAATTGTGCCTTTGATGTCAAACCTAAGAACTCTGACCAGATCTGAATCCTGAAGAATTTCTCCTATGTTTATTCTAATAGCTTTAAAGTTTTACATTTTACATTTAAGTCCATGATCCATTTTAGTTAAATTTTGTATAAGGCATGAGACTTCAGTCTAGGATTCTTTTATAACTTACCCCCCCCCATGGGTGTCCAAATGTTCTAGCATCATTAATTGAAAGGCTGTCTTTCCTTTGTTGAACTGCTTTTGCATTTCTATCAAAAACCAGTTGAATATATTTTTCTGGGTGCAGTCCTGTTTTCTCTTCTAGTCCTTTGATCAGTGAGGGCACCACCCCCTTGCCAACACCACAAAGTCTTGATTGCTGTAATTGTGTAATACGTCTCAAAACCAATTGACTGATTCTTCTGTTTCTCCCACTACTCCCCCCTAGTTGTTTCAGCTGTTTTAGTTTCTTTGCCTTTTCAGATGCATTTTTGACTTAATTTGTTTACATCTATACAAAAATCTTACTGTAATTGGGTTGGGAATTATTTGCATATCAATTTCGGAAGAACTGACGTCTTTACTTTGTTGAGTCTTTATATCCTCTAATAGAATATTTCTCCTCTTACTTAGGTCTACGTTGAGTTCTTTTCTTTTTTAAAAGAATGTTTGTTGATTGATTTGGCTGTGCCAACTGTTGGTTGTGGCATGTGGGGGCTAGTTCCCTGACGAGGGCTTGAACCTGGGGTGCCTGCACTGAGCCAGTGGAGTCTTTGCCACTGGACCTCCAGAAAAGTACCCGATTTCCTTCCTAAGTGTTTATAGCGTACACGTGTGTGCACGTTTTGATGGATTTATACCTGAGGACTTCATTGTTTGGAGTGACTTTCAGTGGTATTTTGTTTTTAATTTTAGAGTCCGTTCACATGATTCGAGATGTCATGCATTTTGTTATAACCATCAGGGCTTGAGCAGTGGTGGCCTGGGGGCTCAAACCACCGTTTGGTGGAAAGGGAAGTTGGTTACGCTTGGTGACTAACCCAGAGGAGACTGAGCACTTGCCTCTGGCCGCCCCATCACGGCTGAGAGCCCAGAGCTTCACTCCCAGAACCGGGTGGGTTATCTCCTCAGCGAGCCCTCTTGGAGCCAATAAGCAGGCCACGTGGTGGGGCTGTGAGGGGATGAGGGCGGAGGTCTGTGAGAGGCTGGTCAGAGCCCATGGGGCTCAGGTGAGCAGGACACGTTGGCACAGCGGAGAAAACCGTGGTGATGCAGGTGGGGCTGGAGAGATGTGGTCACAGCCCTGGATGCTGGGGCCGCCAGAAGCTGGAAGGGGAAGGACCCTGCCCTGGAGCCGTCAAGGGAGTGACCCGCCCACACCTGGGTCTCAGACGTCTGGCCTCCAGAATGTGGGAGAAGACATTTCTGTTCGTCCGTGCAGCTGGTTTGTATTAATAACAGTTCATCATAGCAGTCCTGGGACATTGTCACAGGACTATTGAGCCTCTCTGTCCATCCCCATGGTTTCCGTGGAGACAGTAAAGGGCTAGTGTGCACAGGCGGGCAAGTCCCACTGATACTCCGGTTTGTCTCCTCGCCCTGAGCGCGTCCCAGCTGCTGACCAGTGGAGGGGAGAGCGACAGACGGGAGTGACGCTCTGAGCGAGTCCCAGCTGCCGACCAGTGGAGTGCTGGCTGGGCGGGTGGGCGCGGGAGGGGAGAGCGACGGACGGGAGGGAGTGCGTGATGGGGAGGGGGGCAGAAGCATTAAGGGGAAGGGGAGCAGGAAAATAAGACCCCAGAGCGGCTGCATCCTTGCAGGCCTGCGTGTCTGCCTGGGAGGCAGAAGCCCGGGTTTAAAGGTGGATCCCCCGGGACCCCGGCAGTGGGGACGTGGCCTGCGTGCTCGGGGCTGTTTGACACGCCCTCCTGTCCATGTGCAAGGGCAGCGCGCAGCCCCCCGTGCCGGTTGCCCTGCATCCCGCTCGGCCCTGCCGCACCCCGACGCCTGGCCTCCCTGCATCTTTCTCCGAGGGCCGACTTCGTGTTCCTCACCCTTTGGAGCCGCGCGCGGTGGACAGCAGGGCTGCTCGTTTCTGAAGAATCTTCTCTCTCTTGTGTTCATTTCAATCAGAAGGGATTTTGGAGGCCTTTTCATCTCCAGTGAAGAAAAAACCCTCAGGAGCAGCAACAACACGCCGCCCGGAACCTCGCTGGCCTCATTAGAGACTCAGGGCCGCAGCTCTCAGGCTACTTAATCACGAGGCCCCTGCCCTTCCCTGTGGAGCGTCAAGTCACTGTCATCTGACACGTGAAGGAAACCGTCAGAAACCTAGACACATGTCGCCGTTTCCAGAGGAAACTTCCTCTAATTCAGGAGAACAAACTTGAGTATTGCTCGCAACATCACAGATTCGGTGGGAAGTGGTCCAGCCCCCAGCCCCTCTCTGAACTGAGCTCTGAGTCACACCCGACTTAGGGTGATGAATCTAAATGGGGTGCAGGTGGAATTAGAGAGTTAGGGCCACTTTCCCTGTGAGCTGAACGGAAGTCCTTTATGCCCCTGGGCCTGTGTGATGGGCCAGCTGCCCCCTTCTCTCCTGTTGACCAAGCATCCTCGCTGGTCCCTCCGGGTCCGCGTCTCTTCCTTTCCCGCCTCCCTCTTCCTCTTCTGCTGCTCTGCGTGTCTTCCCTGAAATGACACCGTCAGCCTCGCTTGGCCCCTGCTCCTCGGATGCCTCTGGGCATCATTCCTTTCTCTGTTCTGGGACCTCTGCACGTGCTGTGCATCTCACCCGGGAAGCATCTCACCCAGGAAGCGCCCCACCTGGGGAGCTTTTCCGTCCTCCTGCTTCTGGCCAACTCCTTCCTCACCCTCCTGGTCACTGCACACACCCAGGAACTTCCCCGCTGCGGGGGGCACCTGCCCCATGCCCTCCACCCTCATTCCTGCCACATCTGGGGTTGCTGGACTCCTCACTCCCGATCCCCCGCCGGGTGAGCTGTCTGCCTGCTGACACTGTCCTGGCACGTGGAGAACAAACAGACGTGGTCCCGGAAAGAACCGGGGTGTCCATAAGCTGACGAGTTGCGTTTCTGATCCTGACACACATCGGCCCCCCGTTACAGGTGTCTGTCATTTTCCCCTTCCGGCAACAGAAATTACAGCATCATTTTGATAAAATAATCAAGGGCAAAACACAATATGAGGTTCAGGGACACTTTAAAGAAAATTATGGATTAAAAAAAGGGAAGTAACTTTTCATAAGAAGAAGCAACCACTGGGGAAAAAGCAGTGTTCTTAGGAGACTGGAAAGTAATTGAGCAGTAAATTACCGCTTCCAGCTGGCGAGCATGTTTAGAGCACAAGAAACAGCCCCACATAAAGGGAGAGGTGTTTTTGGGAGAAAACTAGAAAAGCTGCAGAAACGCAATTATCCCCGTGACTGTAGATGCGGTGGCAGTGGGAACGTTGGGTTCTGTGTTCTGAGGATGCTCAGAAGGCGGATAAAGCACTGAACGCTCACCAGCAAATCTGTCTGTGTTTCAGTCACAGTTGTCAGTCACATAAGCTGATCCAGGGAAACGCCGTTCCGACAGTTACTGCGAGTGCAGCCCATGGTCTCTCTTCTCCTGGACAGGGAGACACTGGGGAGGGGAGGAGGCGTCCCACAAACCGACCACCCCAGGGAGACACGGTGGGGCGTTAGGGTCTAAGAGACGGCAGCCTGCGGCTCTGTGGGCTCGGTTTAGGTAACGGCCTCGGCTTCCCCACCTGTGATAAGGGATAATGACAGCGTCGTGCGAGGAGGGAACTGACCCTGGAACCACTGCGGGCCCAGAGACACTCCCCCCAGCCCACCTCCCCTTCCCTCCCCAGCTCTCCGCCCCACCCCATCCTCCACTCTTCTCAAGTAGAGACCACTGGGGGCTGGGACGGCGCCCCCTGAGGCCCTGGGTGTGGCTGTGTCTCTGCCAGAGCTACAGGCACCCCTGCCCGCCACCCCGCAGGGCTCTGGTGCCAGCGCTTCCTCTGCCTCCAGGGCCTGAGTGCTCCTGTCCTGCCCTTGGGGTGTGGGCAGCTGTGGGCACCCCAACCCCGTCAGGCGTCTCCGGACAGATCCTCAGCTAGAGGAGGCGGGCCACTCACCATAGGGGCCACATCTGAGACTGACTAGGGGGGACACCGAGGTCTGGGCCCAGTTCCAGACTCCTCAGAAGACTGGCTGAGTCTCTGCTGGTGCTGCATCTTCTCCTGCGTCTGGCGCTGCGGCTCAGCAGACCTGGGCCCAGGTGACCTCCATCAGAAGCAGCGCCTGGGACCTGAGCTGCGGCGGGGCCCCAGGGGTCCCGTCCTAGGGAGCTGTCCCTCCCTCCTGTGCTGCCCTCACCCACTAGGATGCCGAGCCCTGGCTTGGCAAGGGTGGGCCCCACCCCAGAGCCCAGCACAGACTAGGTGCTCAGAAACACCGGAGATACTCTGCCTTGCATTTTACAGATGCTTAAGCTTTGTTTCTGCTTAAAGCTAATGTCTGTGCTCAGTTATCTAGTGTCTCTAGAGCTTGCTCTGGTCATTTTAGAGGTATTTCTGTTTAGCTTCCATCTATGGGGTCACACAGAGTTGGACATGACTGAAGTGACTTAGTAGCAGCAGCAGCAGCAGCAGTTTGGTCATCAAGTTGCCAAAGATTCAGTCCGAAAGAGAAAGAGGCCTCGACGTGGCTCTGGGTGGGGTCCAGCAGCTCTTTTGATCCCCGCCTTTGGGTGACAGGGGTTCCCTGGAGTTGGGGACAGGGGAAGAGAAGGTTTTGCTCTGGGAAGATAGGAAATCATAGCGTCAAACAGCGAGGGCCGGGTCGGTGGAGGACTGCAGGGCGCCCAGCAGGGGGCACCTTGAGGTGGAGGGTTTCATGGAAGGATGCACGTGGACCTTCACCAGCAGGGCTGCGGGCAGAGCCTGAGCTGGACGCTCCCGCAGATGACCTTCCGGAATGCCCACTGGCCTGGAGCGGGTGCAGCTGGCTGTGAGGCAGTGTGCCTGTCGGACACCTTCCTCTGTGTCTTCACGTCCTCTCTTGCCCAGTGTGCTCTTTCCTGCTTTCTGGGGGAGTCAAGTAACTTTCCGGGCTTCCCTGGGGCTCAGACAGTGAAGAATCTTCCTTCAGTGTGGGAGACCTGGGCTCGATCTCTGGTCGGGAAGATCCCCTGGAGAAGGAAATGGCAACCCACTCCAGTACTCTTGCCTGGGAAACCCCATGGACAGAGGAGCCTGGTGGGATAGTCCATGGGGTCGCAAAGATTCACAGCTTTAGCGACTTAGCACGCACACACGCAGTATCCACCTTTGCTGCTGTGATGGACACTCACAGTCACTTCTCAGCCTAACATTTCCAAGCTTTTCATGAAGGCTCGAGCCATGTTGTTCTTTGTTTCCTGAAAGGACATCGGCTGTCTGCCGGGGTGGCCCTTGGACGGCAGAGACTGCTTTCGTGGTCTCTGGCACCCTCTGGCCCGTCCAGGCTCTTCACCTCCCCATGTGTCTCCTGCCTCCAGGCTGGCCTGGCCCCACGTGGCCGTTCTGGGGGCTTGGTGCTCACATGAGTCAGGCACTGCCCTGCTTCCTCCTCCCGGGCCAGGCTGGCTCGGGCCTGAGGTTCCATGGTCCTGGGTGCTGTTGGGGGCCCACAACCTCACCAGTGTCACCTGCTTCGTGTCGGTGTTCGCTGTGTGATGGAGAACTCTCTCCAGGGCCAAGGAGAGGCCTGAGCACAGCTGCTGAAGACACAACCTTTCTGAGGAAAGCAGGCTTCCTGGTGGGTGGATCACGGAGCTCTCTGAGTTTGGTTCTTCCTGTCTGGAATTGTGGGGGTCCCCCGGGGGGCCCCACTTCCACCACCAGAATCCCGTCTGTAGGGGAGGTACGGACAGAGTCATATTTCATTATCATGTAAGGGGAACTTAAAAAAGTCACAAGCTAGAGGGTCAGACGTTGACTGTTAAGAATGTTCTAAACCTAAAAGAGAAGATTTGTAGGGAAAAGACCTACGTATAAACAGGGTAAGTAAAGTAATATTCTCCCAGATCCCTCGGAAATGTTTTAAAGCCAAGATAATACTTTACATTACCTTTTATTTAAAAATGATTGGTTTTCAATGTTAAGTTAAACGTCGATTTGAAGGAACAATCCTTCAGTGCGAACTGCCCGGTTATTTCAGGATAAGCACAAGCTGACAACAGCGCCTTTGTTTTAATTAAACCGGGGCCCTGGCGAGGGGCCTCCTCCGGCAGCTTCCGTCTGCAGGTGCTCCGAGCTCTGGGTGCGTGGAAAGCATGTTCCCGGGGAGAGAGTGAAATTAACTTGTCTTCATGGGCTGGCTCAGGCTCTGCACTTACTGGCACCGGCTCCTTCCCTCTCTGGAGCCCATCTGGTCCTCACTCACTGGAGTCTCCGAGCACAGTCGGCAAGGTCAGAGCATCCACTGCTGCCCCAGGAGCCAACGGTGCAGACAGGGCGGGTGCCCGTCACACCCACGCTCCCTCTGAAACACTGCAGCCAACAGGACGCAGGACTGGCTAGCAACTCACCAGGAACAGGTCCCCGAGCCTGTGCGTATGTTCGGGCCGTGGAGATGGTGACCTTGACTGGTGACCTTGACCTTGACCGCTGAAGATGTGGCTGCGGGAAGGGTGAGGCATGGGCGTGGCTGCTGAGACTCAGCTCGGTGGGTGCGAGCTGCTTTGTTCACTGTTGGAGGAGCAAGGACTCCGCTGGCTTTACTTGCCCCAGGGCTTTCCCACCACCTAGGGAACCTGGACAAACGTGGCAGAGGGAACAGAAAAGACAAAGGCAGAAATGACAACAGAAGAGCCGTCCTTCCCAGCCTGTCCTTTTGAAGCAGAGATGCCTGTGACGGGAGCCCAGGACCTGCATACAGAGTGGCCGGTCGCCATCCCTCCAGCCCCGCACCCCGGGCAGCACAGTCCACGTCGGTGGGCCACACAGAGGCTGTAGGACCCAGGCACCCCTGTGGACGCCCGGGGATGAGAAGTCACGATGGATGAACAGGAGCAGAGCAAGCAGGCGGCTGTCCCCCTGGGGGCCCTGCCTCCCTGCTCCGAGACTGGGGGGTGGACAGCTGTCCCCCCGAGGGCCCTGCCTCCCTGCTCAGAGACTGGGGGTGGGCAGCCCTCCCCTTTCCAGCTCACGGTGGGGTTGGGGGTGAGGGGCAGAGGAAACTGCACCCAGGAGGGACGCTGGTGCTGCAGGGCTGCAGAGGGAGCGCCCAGGCTGGGAGGCGGTTCCGAGCTGCCCCCCCGGAAGAGGAATCAGCCGGTCTCCAGCCCTCAATCGGCCACTGTGTGGATACAGGCCCCTCATCCTCCCCACAGCCAGAAGGCAGAGTCCTTCCTGTATGGGTCCAGGAGCCCCCAGAAAAACCAGTGAAGTCCAGCAGATGCTCCCTGTGTTCCCGGGGTTTCACGCACGGCCCTCCTGACTCAGGGACTGAAGGTGCTCCAGGTACTTTCTCCTCAACTGTGGATGAAGAAACGGATGCTTTGCCCAAGGACACAGCTGGTGGGAGGCCGGGCTGGGACCTGAGCCTCCACCAGCCTCACTCCAAAGCTGAGACTTTTCACTGGTCAATCCCGCTGTTTGCGGGCGTTCAGCAAGTGGGGCCGCCTCCGAGTCCAGTTCTCAGGCGCAGGAGGCTCGGCCTGGGAGCTGAGGCAGAATCGGCGTCAGTGTCCATGGCACCTTTGCCATTGCTGGCATTTAGTGTCCATGGCATCTCTGCCATTGCTGGCATTTAGTGTCCACGGCACCTTTGCCATCACTGGCATTTAGTGTCCATGGCACCTTTGCCATCGCTGGCATTTAGTGTCCATGGCATCTCTGCCATCGCTGGCATTTAGTGTCCATGGCATCTCTGCTATTGCTGACGTTGTTCCCGTAATTCTGGTCCCACTGGCTGGTTGAAAGGTGGCATTTCACAGCTCACTCCATCCGAGGGCCCGATGAGGCTTCCTTTGCTTCCTTGCATCTATAATCATCTTTACAGCCACCAGGTGACTTGGGACCATGATTCCTTTACATGGATCATAATTTCATTCTGGAAATGGCATTTCTGAGAAATGTTTTTTAGGAACCCGAGAAACTCCAAGGCTTGCTTGGAGGCAGTAAATACAAGTAAGTAGCAATGAATCTTCCAAGCTCTCTGGGATCATACTGTGTTCTCAGAATAATATGTTTCCTAAGACAGCAGCTTATAGAACCACTGAGGTGTTTGCCTTTCATTTGAGATCACAGTTCAGAGCTGGTTTGAATTTCTGAGTTCATTCTTTTAGCAAACCCTCAGTAGTGAGGTTTATGGTCTTGAGAGGATTGGTTCATTTTTTACGTTAACTTTTTATTTTATGTTGGAGCATAGTTGATTAGGGCTTCCCAGTAGTGCTGGTGATTAAGAACCTGTCTGCCAATGTAGGTTAGACATAAGAGACATGGGTCCAGCCCCTGCGTTGGAAAGATCCCCTGGAGGAAGGCATGGCAACCCACTCCAGTGTTCTTGCCTGGAGAATTCCATGGGCAGAGGAGCCTGGCGGGCTCTGGTCCACGGGGTCGCAAAGAGCTGGATGTGATGGGCACACACACACAGTTGATTTACGATGTTGTGTTGCTTTCACTTGAACAACAAAGCGACTCTGTTATGTGTCTGCGTACATCTATTCTTCTTCAAGCTCCTTCCCGATTACGTTGTTGGAGAACGTTGAGCAGAGCCCCCGGGCTGCACAGTAGCTCTTGGTCGGCTTGGTTGGTTTTTGGAGTGGAAGAGGAGCCACAATACGACAGGGAAGTGGGCGTTCCCAGTGAGGAGGCCTTTGTCTGCCCAGTGGGAAGGTCTTCAGTGGAGGCAAGGGGCCAGTCTGAACGGTGGGAGGTGTGGCTGGAACGGGCTGTCCTTCAGGAAGGCCGGCGTCGTGGACTGCTCTCATCTTCTTCACTTTGGGGCAATCTAGCTCCGGATGTGAAAATGAAACCCCACCCCGACCCCGTCTGTGGCTGACTTCTGGGTGCACCGCCGGCCTCTGAGATGCCCCACTTCCGGCCCCTCTGCTGGCCCGTCCTTCTGGGTCTGGTCGCCACAACGTTGCCTTCACAAAGGGGACTCCCCAAGTCAGTTTTCCAGATTTGGAACTAAAAAAGCAGAGAAATTAGAGCCCAAATAACAATCAGGGAACAGCAAGAGACTGTGGGCGTTGTTTTTGAAGCTGGAATTTGGATCAGCTGGAATTCGGAACAGTGTCGCAGAGGCTGGACCCTGGAATGGCTCTGAAGGCAGGAAGGTGGTGGATGGACGCTGGAGCAGCACAGGGAAAGGGTGTTCACGGGGGAACTGATGAGAGTGGATGTTTTCTCTGCGCCTTACAGGAAACGGCCCTTCATAGAGGGGCGTTCACTGTCGCTTCTGAGAAATAAAGGAATTGATGATGTTTGAACTTAAAACTGTGTTTATGTTGCCTGTGAAAATGTGGTAAGTATCCCCGTGAAGATGGTGGGGAACTTGCCTTCTGCAAAGTTTCAGATTCAGAGCAAGGCCTCAGAGGAGCCCCTGAGGTCTTGTGGGATGCGTTGCCCGGGAGATGGCTCCGTCCCCACGCACAGGGTCCAGCCTGGTGACATGGCCTCACTGCTGTCCCAGGCTGGCGGAGGAGGGTGCCCCTCCTGCTCCCTCACTGCTGGGTCCTGGCCCCTGGGATTCGGGTGAGGAGCCGGCGGCTGGTCGTCCCCAACCCCAGCCCCTACCCGCTGCCAGCTGGCAGCCTGATCTGTGGTCTGATTTGGCCCCAGGCCAGGGTGAATCCGGGGTCAGCGCAGCCACAGGGATCAGGAAGCCACCTGATGAAGTCTGGGGGAAGCGCAGCTGGGGTGGACTTGGCAGCGATGTGCAGATTTGCTGGCTTTGCGCGTTCTCCTTGAAGTCTTCTCTTCTTTTCAGCGTAATTTAACTAGTGGATTAATTTAACTACTGAATTAGTTTAACTAGTGGATTAATTTGGCTGTGCTGGGTCTTGGCCGTGGCACGTGGGGCCATGCGGGGTCCTGCGGGGTCTTCCGATGTGGCACACGGACTCTCCATTCACGTGGGGCCTCAGTGGCGTCCTGCGGGGCTTCCGATGTGACACATGGCCTCTCCATTCACGTGGGGCCTCAGTGGCGTCCTGCGGGGTCTTCCGATGTGACACACGGCCTCTCCATTCACGTGGGGCCTCAGTGGCGTCCTGCGGGGTCTTCTGATGTGACACACGGCCTCTCCATTCACGTGGGGCCTCAGTGGCGTCCTGCGGGGTCTTCCGATGTGACTCAAGGTCTCTCCATTTGTGCACAGGGTTAGTGGCTCTGCAGCCTGTGGGATCTTAGTTCTCCGACCAGGGATTGAACCCACCTCCCTGGCACTGCAAGATAGCTTCTTACCTGCCGGACCAGCAGAGAAGCTCCTCCTTGAGGCCTTAAGTGATCGAAGTGCAAGCGTCTGTGAACACGGCAGTGCAAGCCAGCGTTGAGCCTTATTTTTGGTAGGAGACGAGCGCGGCCGATCACTCTCTGACACCCCAGGGCGCACGTCAGCTCCACGAGGGGCCTCGGGGGGCCTGAGGAGCCTAGTCTGCCAGGGGAGGGTGGGGCAGGCGCCAAGGCAACACCGTCTGCCAGGGGTGGGGAGGGCAGGCGCCAGGGCAACACCGTCTGCCAGGGGTGGGGAGGGCAGGCGCCAGGGCAACACCGTCTGCCAGGGGTGGGGAGGGCAGGCGCCAGGGCAACACCTGGGTCATTCGTCCATTCCCGCGAGCGCTGGGTGAGTCTCCCTTGGGAGCAAATCTCTCTTCTAAGGGCCAAGACAATCGACAGGATGTGGACACACACCCAGGAGGCCTGGGCCTCAGAGGGTCCCCGGGAGCGGGGTGCAAACCAGGAGGAACACCCCGCGACGTGGCCGCAGGCGGGGTGAGCGCCGCAGGCGGGTGGTGTCGGGACCCCGTCGGGCTGAACTGGGGCTTGCAGATGCTGTGGCTTCATCCTCTGAGGTGCCTCCGACAGCCTGCCTCCCCCTGCCCTCCGTGGGCCCTCGGGCCAGAGGGGCTCACTCCACCTGGATAGGGGCCTCTTCCTCCATGACCGCCCCCTTCCCGGGCGCCCCCAGGTCCGAGGTTCCGTGCAATGGCCTCTGCTGGGGCAGCAGTTTCTAGGGGCAAGGGGACCTGAAGAAGGCACAGGGAACAGGAGGTCACTGCGGGTCTCAGAGGGTGATGGGGCCGGCAGAGCTGGGCAGCAGCCACATGGCCCCAGGGGAGGCAGACTGGCCGCGGGGCTCACGGGGTGTCCGGTGCCTGAGAGGCAGGCGGGCCTGAGATCCCCGTGTGTCCGCATCCCGGGGCGGCTGTGTCCTTGTCTACAGGTGGGACTCTGGCACCTTCTGCACAAGGTGCGCGGGGAGAGGCCGCTGGACCGGGGCACCTGTTTGCCTGGGAGCCAGGCTCTGGGCAGGGCTTGTCCTCAAAGTGCACAGGGCAGGGGTGCCCAGGGCAGGCGGGAGGGCGGGCCGCAGGCAGGGCAGCACACAGGGTGGCAACGCAGCCTTGCTTTCAGCCCCTTGGGCACCAGGACTCACGCAGGGGCAGGTCAGCCCGAGACGGGGCACCGGGTGGAGACCCCACGGGCTCCTGACTTTGTCCGCCTTTGGGACAGGAGGCAGGGTTCCCCCAGAAACCCTCACAGCTGAACCGAAGAAAATCCCCTGTTAGCCTAGTTTCCTCCTCATTTCTCCTTCCTGCGGGGCCAGCAGGGAGTGTGTAATTGATCTTTCCCTGGAATTAGTCCTTGCATAAAACAATATGTAAATAACAATCCTAAATTTGTAACGACAACTAATAAAGCTAATTAAGTACAATCAGGAAGCCCTTTATTAACCATAAAGACATTATAGGTAGCTTCTGAGATAGGGAGGTAATGGAAGATCAATACGGCCAGAGGAGAGCTCAGTGTGATTATACAAATCAACAGGGACTTACTTGAAAGCAGAATATTTTACACTTGTAAGGGAAATTAATCTCAGAGTCAATAAGGAAAAGCAATTACCAAGTGGAAGGTAGCCAGGTGTCCTCACAGACCTGGGGAGAGGCCGTCGGTGCGGCCGGCAGAGAGTGTGGGGTGGGCCTCCTCAGGGCCTGGCTGCAGGGCGGCCTTAAAGGGGTCATTACTGCATCAGTGATTGGTAAACTCGGGGCCCCTAATCATCTTAGCCAGCATTCCAGGTCTTATCAAGCGGTCCCTGGGAAAGCAGAATCTTCTCTGATTTCTCACATAAATGACTGATAATTAACGCTCACTGAGAAATTTCAAATGTATTTCAGTGTTCGTTGCCACATGATATCAAGTGGCAATTATCTGAGATCTGGGCTTCTTGACACACAGTGGAGTGTTATTCTCTGATTTATGGTTTACCATTACTTAACATCATATTAATATTCTGAATATAAATGCCAACCACCTTATGCAAATCCTACTCTGTAGTGGGGAGGAAAAGAAATGACCCCAAAGACTCAGTCATGAGCTAAATCTAGCACGTAGACTCAGGGGTGAAGGGCAAGCTGGAAGGTTCCTGCACACACAGCACATCTAACCCACCTGAGAAGCTGGGCCTGACGTCGTCTGAGCAGAGGCCACGCGGGGACCCTGGGCTTACGCTAGCGGCAGGAGCAGGACTGGGAGCCCCTCAGCCCCGTGGCGGGACCATCAGCCGAGAAGAGCCTGGATCAGCGGGACCCAGCTGTTTTGGCACCAGGGACGGTGTCGTGGAAGACAGCTTTTCCATGGACTGGGGGTGGGGGTGGGGAGGACGCTTTTGGGAAGATTCAAGCACATAACATTTATTGTGCAGCTTATTTCTATTGTTATTACATCAGCTCCACCTCCGATCATCAGGCAGTAGATCCTAGAGGTCGGGGACCTCTGCTCTAGAGGGTCATCAGTTCAGTTCAGTTCAGTCGCTCAGTCGTGTCCGACTCTCCATGACCCCATGTATCACAGCACGCCAGGCCTCCCTGTCCATCACCAACTCCCGGAGTTCACTCAAACTCATGTCCATCGAGTCGGTGATGCCATCCAGCCATCTCATTCTCTGTCGTCCCCGTCTCCTCCCGCCCTCAATCCCTCCCAGCATCAGAGTCTTTTCCAGTGAGTCAACTCTTCGCAGCACCCCCTTAATCTGGCTCCTCAGATAAAGCCCGGCAAGCGACAGTCACTCTGCTGTTTGCACTCTGTGCTTTACTTGCTTTGTGAAAGTTGGGCTCCACACAGCTGCGTCCCCGCTCTCACTCGGGCAGAGGTGCAACGGCTGCCACTCCGGCTGGAACAGCAGCAGAGGTGGGGAAGCGGGACTTCGTCCCCCGCGGACCCTTCAGCGCAACCCCCCAACCCCGGCCCAGGTCTCTGCTGCCACAACAGGTGGGCAGGCGCCGAGGGCTGCCCTGGAGGGGACGCTCGCTCCAGCCCAGAGGCCCCGCTCTCACCGGTCTGGATTGGTTCCTGGAATTTGGAAGCAACAAAGAGAGGGAACATAACCCCCTCTGCCCCGAGGCTGCCTCCTCCGGCCTCTTAGATCAGGGAGGGCGAGTGTCCCCTCCCCTCACCAGGAAGGGGTGGGGGTGCTGCGGCTTTAGGGGCAGATGGTGACCGTTCTGATCTGACCTGAACCGACCCGGCGCAGTCCCGGGGGCCAGGAGCTGACTGCCTTTGGGGAAATGAGGTTTGTCTCTTTGCACAGGCCTCACGCAGAGGCAGTGCTTCTCCCAGCTGCTGTGCGCGTGAGGTCCGAGGTGCTGATGGGATGACGGGGTCCCCAGAGGCGGGCGTGGTGAGCCTGCACCTCCGGTTTCCCAGCATCATTATTGCCTGACTCCTCAGAGGGCTGATCAAGGCGATCCAGGCACGTGCTCAGTGAAACCTACCTTTGTTTGCTATTTGTGATCTAAGTTCCAGAATACTTTTTCTCCACCAACTGCTTGGTTTGGGTCCAATTGCGGGCCCATGACCAGGGTTTGGCCCTGGGATATTAGGTCCGGGCTTGTGGGTGGCTTCCATCCTGAGCGCTGTGCCCTTGGCCAAAAGGCCTCAGTCATTTGGTTGATTTTGTACAGGTGTGACATTGTCCAAAATTATGAATACTGTCTATTGGAAACCAGTTGACCCCTCGTTTTGTGTCATTTGAGCAGCTGAATGGCCATGTCGGGTTCCTATGCAATTTCCCTGGGAGTTGGCCAGCGAGTGGGCAGCATGTTCAGACTCGCGCTGAAGGCATCCGCTCAGCAAGTAAACACGGCCTCTTTTCTGGGGCCAAAGGACTGGTCCCACTGGCCTCCACTTCAGGCCAAACACCCCAGGCCCTTTGGGGTGAGAGGGGCAGAGCCCCTGCCCACACTGATCAGACACTGGGATGGGCACAGCGGGCTCTGAACCCACCCCCATGGGGCAGTGAGAACCTCACTGTCAACTGCCAGCCCCACAGCTGCCAGACTGCACGCAAGGGAGGCGGGTGGGAAGCGGAGCAGGGGGCACCTGCTTCTTACCTCCTAGAAGTCTATGCTCAGTCACCCAGGTATGTCTGACCCTTTGTGACCCCGTGGACTGAAGCCCACCAGGCTCCTCTGTCCATGAGATGTTCCAGGCAGGAATATTGGGGTGGGTAGCCACATCCTTCTCCAGGGGGTCTTCCTGTCACAGGGACTGAACCCATGTCTCCTGCGTCTCTTGTATTGGCAGGCAGGTTCTTTACCACTGAGCCACCTGGGAAGCCCCCCAGAAAGCCCCCCTGGAATGAGACAAGACCTTGCCCTGCCTCCTCCTCCCCGCAAAAGCCCAGTGCTGGGCTGACATTCACCTTAGCTGCCCTGTAATCAGGGCAGAGTTGTTAACCAGAGACTCAAGAAGGATACAAATCTTTGATGATTTTCTGTCTCAAAACAGAATTCCTCCAGCACGTCCATGGGCTGACTTTTACTGAATACACGTCTGAGGACTGGACTGAGTCCAGCTGGCTCATCTCCTGGAGGAGCTCATGTCCACATTGCCCGGACAGCTAAGCCACCTGTCCGCTGGCTGGGGGAGGGTCCCCAGGCTCAGACAGGCCACCTTGGGGGAGGGCCTGGCTGTTTGTAGGATTCTGATGAATTCTCCCTCCTGACAGTGCACGGGGGTCCAGATGCCGCACTGTCGCCCAGCGGCAGACACAGGGCTCGCTCTGAATGACTTGCTCACCGTCTTCACGATCTTTCACATGAAAGAAAGAAAGTGAAACCAAGGGAAGTCGCTCAGTTGTGTCTGACTCCGCGACCCCGTGGACGGCAGCCCGCCAGGCTCCTCCTTCCATGGGATTCTCCAGGCGAGAATGCTGGAGTGGGTTACCGTTTCCTTCTCCAGGGGATCTTCCCGACCCAGGGATGGAACCCGGGTCTCCCACACTGTAGGAAGATGCTTTAACCTCTGAGCTACCAGGGAAGCTCTTTCACATGAGCTTTTCATATTCAAGGCACCATAATGTCCTGGTTGGTTATTTTATCCTAGGTGCTGTTGTTCCGTGGCTATGTTGCGTCCAACTCTTTGTGACCCCATGGGCTGCAGCACCCCAGACTCCTGTATCTTCCACCAGCTCCCAGAGTTCACTCCAACTCATGTCCATTGAGTCGGTGATGCCATCCATCCAACTCATCCTCTGTCGTCCCCATCTCCTCCCACCTTCAATCTTTCCCAGCATCAGGGTCTTTTCCAATGGGTCAGTTCTTTTTATCAGGAGGCCAAAGGATTGGAGCTTCAGCTTCAGCATCAGTCCTTCCAGTGAACATCCAGGGCTGATCTCCTTTAGGATGGACTGGTTGGATCTCCTTGCAGTCCAAGGGGTTCTCAAGAGTCTTCTCCAGCACCACAATAAACTTTTGGTATATTTTTACTGAGCTGTTTACACCGTCACAAAGACGAAGTCCCGCACTCAGACAGTGGCTGATGGTGTGGGGCCACCTGCAGAGCCGTTCCTGATTTTGGGGGAAAGTAAAGCTTTGCAGAGATTCATGTGCACCCACTGCAATGTGTGCAGAGGCATGCCGGGAAAACACCTGCGAGGAGAGGTTTCGAGTTCTTCTTGACTATAAACCTTGAGTGAGCTCTGAATCCAGTTTCCCCAAAGGGAAGCAGGACGATGCTGCAAACCATGGGTCCTGAGTCCCTGGCACAGTGCCGGGAGAGTCTTCCGGAGGCTGGGAGGACCCAGGGAGGAGGGAGAGAGACCTGAGGGCCCGGCCTGCATCAGGGGAGTCTACTGGGGCTGGGGTGTCCATTGGGTGAAGCCATGGGCTGGGAGGGCTGGGGCAGTGTGACGAGGTTGAATGTGAGTTTCTCATGGGCTCCCTTGTTATTTCTTCAGGTAATGAAAGAGAAAACGTCAGGCTGGAGGCTGACCCAGGTGGTGCTGCAGATGGGACCCCCTCCTGATTGAATAACTCAGGTCAGAGCTGTCTACTGGCCTGGGAAGAGGTTCAGCCGGGCCCATGGACCCCTTAAATCACAAACAAATGTTGTGTGCGGGGTGAACACAGTGTCCTTCGGCTCCCAGGGTGCCTTGGATTTCATCAGATTCTCAGTGATATTCAACCCCTTCCCCTGAATGGTAAGACCACTGGCATAGAAACGACTTATCAGATCCTCAGGGAAACATTGCAGTGACAAAACCATGGAAGGCGCAATCAGAAGTGATGCGGAAAGTTCGGAGCTGCAGGCGGAATCTGGCTGTGTGTCCCTAGATGGAGAGACTGTCCCCGGTCTCACTGAACAGGGCAGTCTCATTGATCGCCAGGGCAACTAGATGGTTATTGTTGGCCAGTCAGACTCAGAGAAAGCAGTACTGACAGTCAGGGCTGGGAGAGCATGGGGCGTTCATATGACCCACAGGTGCTGCTTGCTGTTCAGTCACTCAGCCGTGTCTGACTCGTTCCAACCCCATGGACGCAGCCCGCCAGGCTCCTCGTCCTTGGGATCCCCAGGCAAGAACACTGCAGTGGGTTGCCATTTCCTCCTCCAGGGAATCTTCCCAACCCAGGGATCGAATCTGCCTCTCCTGCACTTGGCAGATGGGTTCTTTACCTCTGAGCCACCTGGGAAGCCCCATAAAGTACTGACAGGATTGTAAATTGATAAATCTAGGAGGCTAATTCAGTAACTGTATCAGGAGTCGTAAGCACCT